>NW_005843291.1:80985-95876 GCF_000455745.1 Alligator sinensis
AGGATTTACTAGCAGCTTGAGGCAGGTTTCAAATTCCTGCTAACCAGTAGCAGATGTAGGATTTTGAGAAGTTTGAAAATAGGGGCACAGATGGTAGGTGGTAGAAACTTCACTGTGCATACCCTACATAGTTTTATTGGTATTGGTGCCATGCTAAGCCATGCTGAGGCATTAAAGAGGGGTGGGGGGATCTGCAACCATCTCCCCCCCCCCCAGCCTTACCCAGATCCAGTCCTGATACTAACCAAAGGAATTAACAGGAGCCCCATGAATCTCTGCTTTGTTATAGATACTCTCAATGTATTGCACCTCTCCCACCAAAATGCAACCTTGCAGTCCTATTAAGCCTGCTGCAATTTTAGCTACTATGGCAGCAGAGAGAATTCTGGCCTTTTCATCCCCCAAGTAGCAAGAGACTCAATGGCGAAGGCCAAGCAGAGGTGAGGGGAACACCCAAACTGCAAAGAAATACAAACACTTTCTAGACAGAGATGCAACTAGAAACTGATGCTTTTCATGGGTGCTTTAGACTGGATTTAATTTCGTCTTCTAGGAATGCAGTTGTGTGAACTCAAGAGAGAGAATGACGTGGTCCTGGCTTATTAATAAACTAAATAAATGGGGCTCTCATAAGATTTGTCACTGCTTATTAATCGCTTACTTGGCTAGTAAGTTCATGAGGACATCAGGTGTTGAAGGGTCTGGCCTCAGTGGAGGTCCCATGACATATCCTGCAGCATGATGCCATTCTTTGTTCCAGTAGTGAGTGCCATCTGTACCAAGACCAGCAGCGATGGGCTCTCCAAACACTACCTTGCCTAAAAAACATGAAGACATTGAAATAATCATTGAAAGGCCTTCACGGGAACAGATACTGTTTAGTACTGGTTTTGTATTTTCCCTTAATGATCTTCTTCAGGAGGGTGGGGCAGCAGAGCTGTTACAGTACCTCTCTACAGCCATGTAGACATGAGTTTAGGACTATGAACTCATTCTGAAGGCTGTTCCCAATGTCATCTGTCAAAGGGGACCTTGTCATTTGGGTGGGGGAGTGAAAGGTATCTAGACAAAATTTTGGGCACATCAGCCCCCTGTGGGCCACTGGCAATAGAAAATGGGGAGCCTGAAAATGGGGGTCTGTACTCTTGATCTTTCTTTTTTGCTCTTCCTGAAAAGAAATCGTGGATTTGAGGTCGAGAAACAAGTTTGGTCTCTGTTGTCTTAAACTAGACCCCGAGTGACATCCCCTCTTACTCCTTCATGTCTAACACCTTCATGCCTCTCACACTTTCCAGACCTCATAGGCTTGGGCTTGTAACGGTGACCTCCAAAGACACTGGAAAGCATCTTGCACAAACCTGTGCTGGGAGGATTCTCCTCTGGCTTGGTCTAGATCAACAGCAGAAAGGAGGATCCTAAAGTGAGCCTCACTGAGAGCTAGTATAAAAGCCACTGTAAAAATGATACAACAGGGGCCCCTGTTCATTGCCTGTGAATTATTTTACTGTTCAATATCACAGCTTACAGGCACAAAGGTTTCTCCTAACTGTTACTCCTCTAAAGTCACCCTGGCATGGCAGGGACAGCCTGGCTGGATTTGTACAGGATCATATATCATCACCAATCTGTGTTCAGAACTTCACTTTCATGACCCTCCTCTATCCCCACAAGGACACAAATCATTTTCTGCAATGGCTTGACTCTGGAACACTGCAACTTTGACAGATTAATTTTGGACAATTTTGCTGATTTATTTATTGTCATTTCTCTGACCATGACTCAATAGTATTTAATGGTAGTAAAATAAGGAAGACTACTTTAACACAACATGCAAGAATTCTGCATTCAGGCTGTCTAAGTTCAACCCACTTATGCTCATAGATATAAAACTGGAATTATGCAATGGTAAAGTATTTCTTTATGATAGTCAGGTTCTCTTGCACTCAACATAAGTACTGTTGAAAGTAGGCCCCCTTTTTGTCTTTTTGCCCATTTTGCTGTACTTTACAGCCTGGGTTGCTTGAATAAGTTGCTTGAAATAAGTTAGTTACTTCTTCGTGAAATGTTAAAACCAGTTAGCACTGGTTGCTTCCACTTAAATCAGCCCTTTACTAAGAAAAGCACCTTAGTTCAGATTTATTCTGCATACTGGCTAGAGTTCAAAGAGACATGCCCTTGCTGCACCCCCCCCCCAATCTGTCTCACCCACTGACTCCTTAATTGACATCTTCACTGACTGGCTTTCTTGTATGCATACCAGCCTCTGGCTTTTTCACTATTCATTCGATCCAGGAAAAGCACACACCAACTGCGGCTGCTTCCTTAGCCTGACAAAGGCTATTTTAAGAGGTACTCTTTTAATTGAAAATTAAAACATTTGCACATCATATTGAAACTAGTAACAGTATATTTCTTGTGAGAAAGAGTTATTTTTCATAATTAAAATTTAATCGTATGCAAATGCAAATCGGGCTTCGTACTGAACAGAACTAGTTTTAACCAGCTTCTTGGTGGATTCTACACGACTAAAAATCTTACACCAAGATGTCTTCTTCTAAAAGACACGCTGTCATTCAAATAGGAATGAATTCAGGGAGTGCTTATAGTATGTCTTATGGAGGAGGTCAGAGCAGATGTTGAAAATAGTTTCACTCTGACCTTTCAGTCATTCCAGATTTGTGCTTGTGTAGCTGGTAAATTGAGAATAGAATGCAACTGGTCTGGTCTTGTACACTTCAAAGCAGATACACATGCACTGCAGTTTGTTCACATGGCATGCACAAGGATTCACCCTCTGTGTTCTGATAAAACATCCTGCTCTTACAGAATTTGCCATGATTACAGAATTTTGTACTGTTTTGACATGTTACAAAATACCATTTTCTCTCCCAGCTCTTTATGTTTGCTTGTCAAAATGCCTACTTTCACCTGGATATTTTGACTGATTTATAGTTTCTTATAATGGAATCTGACAATGTGCCTGACAAACATCTACGTACAATAAACATTACCAGCAACAGTGACATCCGGTGGACAAATCTAATTTAGCACAGAACTGAAAATCTATGGGTGTCTATACATGTTCTCCAGGGTGAGGGATGGGAGGGGGGCATTTTAAGTAGAGCGGCTTCTGGATTAATCAAGTCTACTCTGATGCATTCTAATTAGATCACGGTGGAGCATGTGTATAGGCACCCATTGGTATTAAATAAGGCATAGGCAAAGGATTCCTTTATGTATCTGGCATCAGTAGAAGTGATTCCGGTCAAATGACCAGAACAAAACATACTTGTTACACCTGATATCTGTATATTTCAAAATAGGATTAAATATAAAATCAGCCTTATATATAACAATATAGCCTCCATCTGACACTGCACATTAATAAATCATTAATAAATCAAGTTTACAAGGTAGGTATGTCATTCAAAGCTTCTAGATGAATGAGGTAAAGCTAGACCAAGAGAGATACATATCAAAAAGAGCAGGGGTCCATAAAGACTGGGGTCTCCTACATCATGGATCATGCCCAGCTGCCATGTGTCCTTGTGATATCCCCCTGCCCCATCAGTATTTGACAGTGCCTAACTGCACTCAACTGAGCCTATGAGAGGGTGCTAAGCTACTGCCAAGACCCAGAACAGACATCCCAGTGAGACTTAGAATTACTACTTGGAAATCCTTAGCTGTTTGGCATTTCTGCAAACACTAGGTACTGAGACCCTGGCTCTAACCCACAGCTCTCACCCCAAGTCCTAACCTGACATAGACTCTATCAGGGTTTTCAAGGTAATCCTCAGAAGGCATCTGTATTAATGACTTCTGCAGTACCTGACTGGGGGAATCTTTTCATGGCTAGAAACCAGGTTTTTGGAGCCCTTTTGCCACTGCCATTACTATTTGTGTTACCACTGGGCCTAAGAGCCCAGTCATAGTCCCATGTACAAATAGAACAAAAAGTTGGTTTCTGCCCTAGTATCTCTTGCCTTGCAAATCTCATAAAGGCTCAGGAGTATGTGTGAGGCTCACAGCCCACAATTCAAGGGAGGGGAGCTACAGAGTGCACATTGCCTAGACAACATGAATTTGTTGCTGAGCTCATGGTTCCAAGGAATAACACTGTACTTAATGCAGCAACTTTCCTTCCACCCTTTTCTGACCCTTGGTCATATGTTGTGGAGGAGGAAATGATGGTTATAGGGAGAAGGGGAATCCACTTTTCAGACCTGGTGTAGCAAAGTGCAGCTTACTGCACCATTCCTCTAGACAGGGTTCGAATTACACTTTGACTCTTGTGGGGGATCTGCAAAAAAATTGGGCTAATTAGGACAATGCCATAATAAAATTGAAGACCTCCCCAGGTTATGATTTTCAGGGTGGCTCTCGTCTCTTATGCGGGGGGGGAGGTCTCAGCCCCCCAAGCTTTGCCATAATTCAAACCCTGCCTCAAATTCAAGCAAGAATTTGCAACAGTTACCTTCTCTTCGTGCATTAGCTATCACCATTGCTGCAGATTTGCTCATTACGTGAACTACATAAAGGGGGCAGTTCACCGAGTCTGCTATGGTGATTGCTCGCAACGTGGCTTCTGCTTCTACTTCTTCAGGACGACACAGCTCGTGCCCCTCAGGGCCAGTTATCCCCAGTGCCAAAATCTTCTTTGTACTCTGCAAGTATACATGCATTAATATTCTTGTTTTAGTTTTATTTCAGCTAAGCAGTGGTGTAGTGGCCCTAAGCAGTCAGATGTCTTGGGTTCCAATCCAGATACCAGGGCCAACTTGTGGTGTAAAATTAGACCACTTAAGGTGGGGTTTTCAAGAACACTGAGCACTCCTCTTCTGCTGAAACAAAAGGTAAAAGTCCTGTTGTTAGGATAAGATTTCAGAGGTAGCTAAAAGACTTAGGAGCGCAAGTTTTATTAGGTTTCACAGCCAATAAGATGCTTTTGAAAATCCCACCCTAACATCTCAGTGTGTAAGTGAACTACTCAGGAGCAGTGACAATGACAAAAGCCCCTTGAGAAAGGATGAAAAGATCCTAGGTGAGCACAATGATTGCTATATTAGAGGATTTTAGGGATGTATTCCTGTTATGTGACTTTGGGGAGCACTGCAGTGACTTTGGCTAGAGTAGTTAAAGGAACTCAGAACTATTGAAAGCTACTGTACAGCCAACATGGTTTGAGTCCTACAAGTCTGCACGGGTATTTTCACACGTGCTCCAGAGGTTGGGGGGGGGGGGGGGGGTGCTTTAACTAGAGTGGCTTTGAGATCCACTCTAATTAAAAGTGCCTGCAGCATCTCATGTATCAGCACATCACCATTTCTTACCTGCCTGTGTTTTTCTTTAAAAGCAATTTAAGGACACCACAACATGTAGTGATTTAACAATCACACAATTAGAATTTCCCTTGGGCACAGTTGTTGCTGAAATTCCCTTATTCCTCTTATATAAACAGGAAGGGCCTGCCTGTACCATCCAAGCAAACAGTGCTAGGAAGCACTGCAATGCAGCATACCATGGCTGCTGATGGAGCCACCTCAGAGCAATGCTGGGTGCATACCAATAATCAATCTCAGCAGTATGAGCTTACAGACATGTGCCTATGCCACTGTGCATACATTTTGGGGTGCTTGCTTAATTAGAGCATTCTTTGGCAGTGTAGACATGCCCTACAAGTCTGATTCAGTAGAATGATTCCAATTGGTTTGGATCAGGTCCTAGGAGAATTTGTTGATCCGTTTTACACTAAGCAGTTATCCTGGCGTCACTAGATTTCTTGTACATAATCCAGTAGTTCCACTGGTTGGTGCAAGAATTTGGGCTTGATTCCCTGACCCACCACAGAATTTCCACCCAACTTTGGGCAGGGCACTTGGTCTTAGTTCCTCATAAGTAAAATGAGACTAAGAGCATTTGCCTGTCTTATCACAAGAATTAATCCATTCAAGTGTTCAAATACTATGGTAATGGGGCCAACATAAGCTCCTAAGAGAGACAGGTATTATATGAAAGTCACACACTTACCTCTGCAATCAAATCCCCATTCTCTGCATGGACTTGAGCAATTGCTCCAATTTGCTTACATTGGGAAAAAGCTGCGTATAGTTCACTATCTCCAACCATATATAGATCTTTGTAGGCCATAAACATCTTGAAAGAGTTGACACCCTTGTCCTGAGCAAGAATTTTCATTTCTTCTTTGACCTGGAAGAAGCTCAGCATCAACAATTCTTACAATGCACTACAAAAGAAATACAAGTTATATTTTCCACTTGTACTAGCCTAGCTAAAAGGCCAGAAAGAAATGATGAAAATGAACCAACCAATTATATATTTTACTTGCTTATCAAATACATCCACCCCCCCACCCCACACACAGTCCAAGTAGAGGAAGTTAAATGTTTCAGGGATGATTTATATAATGCCTTTTATATCAAAGTGCTTCATAAACAATATACATCAATGCTATTGCAATGCAGACATCCAAAGTACATGTAGTATTGAAGTGACTATAATTGCTTTGATTGCTTATATTGTTATTTTTCTTTTTATATAATGAAATATTTAACCATTAAGATAAAGTTAATCTTGTTATGATTTACTTTTTATAATAATTTAATCAGTCGTTATTAGTGTTCTGGAATTAACCATCTATTTTAAATTTCTTATTGCTTAGCATAAATATATTGGACATATTGGTCTCACGATTTTAAACATATTTGACCTATTGGTCTCAACTTTAGAACTTACATTTAGTATATGGAAAATGCTTGTGTGTAAGGGTTTGTGGCATGTCTGGTGTATGTAGAAAGAAATAACGAAAAAGTGAATGATGTATGTATGTGATAATGTGAAGGAAACGGTCCTCTTGTAGCAGGTGAAACTAGCTTTTTGTGGTTTAACAGTTAAAGGCTGCAGTGATGTCGAGTCAGTAGTTAAGGATTACCAAATACTGGATCATGCTTCACGCTGATGGCTCAAGACCGCAAGCAACAGCCCCTCCTGAAGACTGCAGACCACAAAGCTAAAAGATCATGTCCTACCAATCCCAGCCTACCAAAATATAGCACTTGGTTGTAGCCTGTTCTAAAGTGATAGGCTTAATGTGGGAAACTTGTGTGGTTTTATGACCAGCTGTGTGATTTAGACCAGGAAGGTTCAAAGTCCAGTCTCAGTGACAGGCATCGTGTGGGGAAGTTTGCGGGGGTTTGTGACCAGCAAAGCTAGAAATAAAAGCTCAGTGGAGGTAGAAACTGGCAAGCTCAGGGCAGGTTGAATTGCTAAATTGTCACAAGGGAGAGAAGTGAGTGGCTTGTGGCCGACAAATTTTAAAACAATGGAAGTGGATGTGGTTTATAACTAAGAGGTTTTAGGGAGTATAGGGACCAGGCATTGGTAGAGAAATGAATGCTATTAAAACAATGGGTTCAAGAAAAAGGTACCTGTCCCTGGAGTCTGAGTGCCTTTCAGGGACATGACAGCTTAAAGCAGGCTTATAAGGCATTTAATGTTTTGGTTACTGCCACCAAACCAAAAGTAACTAAGAAGGAAAAGAAAACAGAAGCTGTTTTAATTTTCTAAAGGATGCAAAGTACTATACAAATTTAATTCAAAAGAGCTGAAATATATATAAAGTAGTAATTTAAGAAAAAAATGTTAATAAATATAAAGTACAGTTCTCTGGTGTAGCTGCAAAAGCTCTATAGACTGCTACAGCCTTGAAGCACAGTGACAGTAAAACTGCCAAGAACAGGAAACCACTATGTTGTGGTAATTAGATTAATTCATGTAAAAAAAAAAAAAAGAATAAATCCAAAAGGTTTTGCAGCACTTCCCCCTAATGTAAAAAATAGATTAGTGACACTCAGTGTTAAAACTGAACCTGTTTTTCCTCAAGAAAAGTGCCATTTAGAAATGTAGAAAATGTTTAAAACAAAAAGGGCAATAAATAAATTAACAATTTTAATATAAGAGGGGGCAGGAGAAGAAAAAGTAAAAATGAACTTTAAAGGAAAAAAACCTGCTCTAAATTATAACCTAATTTCAAAATACCTAAGATCATGCTGTGGTTGTATATAATGCCTGCTATTGCTGGTTTGATAGGAAGTCAGTAGCAGAGAAGCCTAAGCTTTGTGCTAAAAACTATGTAAATGCTTATAACAAAAATTAAGCCTAAAAAAATTTAAAAATGGGCTGCAGTACAGAAATTATTAAGCTATTTATGTAAAACAGAGAGTGTAAACAGTGCTGTGTGTTTGTTCTGTGCCTATACTGTAAGGCAGAGATTGTCAAAAATATAAATGTGTGCACTCTCATTAGTAATGAAATAAGATACATCTAAAAATAGCGTGGGTATACGGTAAATATTCTAAAAAGAAAAGTGTTAGCACCTATTAAAGTGTTTGCTGTTATTGAGTAATTAATAACATTAACTAAAACAATTAAATAAAAACCTTTCCTGGCAAAAAAAAGAGTTAAAATACAGCAAGATACCAGCATGTGCTTTAAATAAGACATTAAACTTTTTCCTCACAAAAGTAGTGTAAAATTCACTATAAGCCAAAATAAAATTATAATTCATAATAAATAACTTAAGTTAAAAAATAATAGTATAAATGTTTAGTATAGAGAACTCTATAATTTTAGTCCATTTTAAAAACAAACAAGACCCTAAAAACTAACAATGAACTTCAAAGCTTTGAATGAAGTAATAACTGTTATAGCTCCTGATATAGCAAAATACCCTAAAATTCCAGCGGCTATAGCAAAAGGGGTAAAATGAGTTTTAGTATTAAATTTGGCTAATACAGGGTTTTTTTTTGTTATTTTCGTGGCACAAAAGTGCTAGTGTAATTTTAAATTTATATTAAAAAAACAACCAACAACAGTGTTGTTTTATCCTCATTTAATATGTAAAGGAATGTGTGTATATATACGTCCCCCCCAGAATTACAATAATGTGTGCATTGCCACTGCACGTCAGCAGTGTAAATTTATAAATATGAATAATATTTAGCTGCAAGGAATTTTCCTTGGCAGGATTTGTGCGTTTTCTTTTACAGAACCCACAGTGTAATCAACCCAGTAACAATGGTGACAGATAACCTACGAGGCCTCGGTACCATCAGCAGCATCTTCTCCACATAAGCCATGGTTTTTCTACAAAAATGAAGATTGTCTCATCTGTTTTTTTGTTGTTCTTCTTTTTGTTGTTTAGTTTATTTAGTTCCTTAAAGTTTAAATGCATATAAATACCATAGAGATGTAATAAAAATTATTGGGGAATATACCATCTAAAAAGTAAACTCGTCTGCAGATCCCAGACCAGGACACTTCTGTCCAACTTGGACTGGAAGGATGTCCTACTCCTTAAAGTAAAAAGTAACAATTTATATGGAAATTCCAGATTAAAGGCACTATGGTAATATGTGTATTCTTTATAACTGTGGTTATATATGTTTTTGTTATTTTCCAAAAAAATCTTATTGGCATTTACATGTAATATATATACAATGTTAACTTACCAGGGTTGTGAGAGAAAAATATCATTAACCAATTGTTTTAAAGAAAACAGGAATATACGGAGTCAAAACTTCCCTAAACCTGGAACCCATGTGCCAAAATGATGGTTGAAAACAACATTAAATTTGGCTCAACGATGGTGCAGTGCCATTTGGGCAGCTGCAACAGAATGGAAGGTAGGTCTGCCTTTTGTAATTTGAATTATTACAGGATTTATCAACTATGAATTGGCAAGTACGTGGGAAAGAACCCCTTTAAAGGTAAATACGCCATCTAAAAAGACACATGGGTTCTATTGGAAATGTCGCACACAATCTTGGTAGTAGCAAAAATATGAACCCATAATATGCTCTATGGTTCAAAAAGCCTGCCCATGAAAACCAAGCAAAGTAAAAGTTTATCTACACGCTATTAAAATAGGTTAGGTAACAGCACTACTAAGTTATAAAACAACGATGGCAAATCATTGTAGATCTAAAGCCTAATAACATACTAATAACACACCCAGATGGATCAGCTATCTATCTCCACCCACATGGGGATGAAATAAACAGACAAAGCATTGGAAAAATCAATCAAAATTGCAGGGCTAAATGATCATGGAACTCAGTGCTGGGTGAGGAATGAACATTTTCAATTCCATTGATCAGGAAATACTGATGAATAAATTAAATGCTTTTGGAAGCACACTGTTTCACTTGGGTGGTCCTATTGATAAAAGATTCGCTCTAATCACATTATTCCAGATGTCATTGGCTGACATAGTACAAACAGTGGAAAAGGAAAACAGAACTGATACTTGGGTATTGGCTGATGCTTATATAAATTTAGAGGAAAATGTAACCGTCGCTTTAATGTGTATACAAACACAGTTATGGTTTTTGGGTGTAGTTCTCAGTCTAATTGAATAAAGAGCAAATTGGCATATACCTGTGAAATTAAGAAATTTAATTTAGAATACTACCAAGCAACCAGCATGGTTATGACCTTATAACAAATTAATAGAATGTCTTAGTGCAAACAATGGGATATGTCCCATTGTTTATTGGTATGTCAATATACCAATGGTATATACCCCATTGGTATATTGACATACCAATGGGGTATGTCAATATACCATACAACTTGATCGATATAATAAGTCCATTCTTATTGATGTTGAAAAAGGTTGCGTCTGCCTAAAAACCTGATGTCCCATAGTAAGGATAAATGACTGGTATAATCTAACTCTTCCTGATGGCAACATTTGCCTATGCCAGGTGATTGCCTTAAATGGGTGAGGCATAAATTATATTTGGAATAAGGTTGTCCAACAGTTTCACTTTGAGATATGGAATATATAAAGATCAGCACTTACACCCTGTTCCATTAGGTATTTCTCATGCCTTAATGCAGAGCCTTTTAGCTCATCCAGAAATTAAGCAACAGGTTTCTAATGTAATAAATGGAGCAAAGGCAGTTTATTTTTTAGTCCATCATGACAGTAAACAAATCACAGCTGTCCTCACTCATTCCCATGACATAACTAAACACTCTTGGTGGGAAAAAAATTTTGGGTGGTCACCCACGGCAGAAGAAATTTTAAATATAGCATTGCAACCACTAATCATTCTTTCACTCATAACAGGAATCATATTTTTAGGAATGTTTGCTATGTGTAAAAAAAAAAAAAAGTGAATGATGTATATATGTGATAACGTGAAGGAAAACAGCCCTCTTGCAGCAGGTGAAAATAGCTTTTTGCACCTTAACAGGACAAGGAGGATGACCTTCGCATCTGACACAGCGGAATCCATAGGCTTGTATGGACAACTGTCACTATAAAGAATGAACGCAAAGACAAGGCTTTGGGTCTTTTTCCACTGGCAAGAAGGAGTTTTGGGCACATCCAACAAGACCCAACTCCATCACTCTGGTCAATCTGGCCGGCCACCAGACTGACCTGAGCAACTTTAAAACTTGGTAACACCTTAACCTTTGCATAACTGTCTATCTGTGCGTGTGTGCATGCGCATGTGTGTGCTTTTCTCTTTTAAATAAATAAATGAGTATGCATGGGAATGAGTAAAACAAATAACCTTACTGTTCTTTATTCTTTTTATGTTGCATGTTTTATGTTCCAATGATGCGGCATTGTGCCTTATCTCTTGATAAGATTCTGGCTTGTTTTCAATTCACATGGTACACCCTGTGTGCACAACATACATCCAAGGCACAAAGCAATTTCAAAATATCACATTTTTGTGACAGATAGTGAAGCAAAACCTTAGTCTTACACAGGTGTCTGAAATTAGCAGAAAGAGCCCCTGCCATGTAATCAGAATACTGTTCAGTTTATCATCTATTTCAAAAGGATAGAGAGAGGAGTAGGTCTGGGCAGGATTTGGTTGAGCAGTTCAGATTTTCCAAAATGGATGCTAAAATCTCAGAAAAGTCCTGCAGTGGGAATAAACCAGTTCATTTCTGCCACATCAGAAAGTAAGGACAGGCTTGGAATGACTAATAAAGAAAAAGGTTTCTGCTTTCTAGCACTTTAACTTGAGTCTACATAATATTCAGCCCTTTGAGATATTTTGTGCTGATTCTCAGAAAGAAAACTAAGCATCTGCGTAAAAACCCTCATTGCTCTTGCATGGATCTCAAGTGCTTGGAGTTGGAGGTATGGGTCTGGTGAATCTTGCAGACACCATGATCCTGATCAGAAATAGCGTACCCAAAAGGGGAAAGGACACTTGCTCCACACCTCTATCCTCCTCTCCCCAAGTCCCACTTGGATCTAAAAAAAAACCTTTGCTTAACCTTCCAAATCTCTCTCCAAATGGGTCCCTGACAAGCGAAAAATTTAAAGTAATAAAACATTATTGTATTTGGAGAGAGGTTTGAAATTTCCTTTTGAGATTTAGAGGCAGCTTCTTTCTTCATGTACTTGGTAGACTCTGAGCTGGTAAATGAAACAAAATGGCAAACTAACACCCCTGCGAAGTACACATTTGCTCTGTTCTGTTAATTTATTGGAAGGCAAAGATCTAGGGACAGAGCCAGAGTGGGTATATTGCTGCAGTTGCACCCCACTTTCAGACCACACTTCAGGAGCTGCAGATGGGGACTTTGTTTAAAGTTACCAAAGCAGGTGAGGCTTCACCCTTTCCCCTCCAAGCTCAGCAGTGCCACCACTGTCTCTGCTGTCCCTGGCTGATCTGGAGGGTTGAGGAGAGCTCCAGATCTGCTCCTGCCCTGCTCCAATTGGGCTGTGCAGGGAGCCAGGATCAGTGGCAGTAAAGAGGGGGTTTCCTCTCCCTGCCCAGTTCCTTTGGCTGCACTTCCATCAGCCAAGGAGCAGGTACAGGGAAGGGCAACCTGCCTGCTCCCACAGCCATTGTCTCTGGGCTAGCCTGGCTCCCCATGCAGCACAGCTGAAGCAAGACTGAAGCAGGTCTGGAGCTCCCTCATCCCCTAGGTCAGCTGAGGACAGCAGCAGCAGAAGGCAGGGGTGGAGGAGGAAGGGCAGTGGAAGGAAAAGTGCCACTGAGCTCAGAGGGGAGAGGAGAAGTGCCAAAAGCTGGGGGTGGACAGCATTCTCACCTGACTAAGGCACTTAAATAAAAGAGGTCCTGGCTGCTGCTTCTATGGTGATCTGACTATCCTGGCACTGGGGAGTGGGGTTGGGAGGGCTGGGAGCAGGACTGTAGCCACCCCTGCAATGCCAGGGGATGCTCCTGCACCCCCTTTACAAAACTCTCAATCCACCTGGGTCCTCAGCTGGCATGTCATTGGGGCATGCGGAGCAGAGTTGCAGATGCTCACTTGGGATTGCAGCAGGCTCAGTGACTGCTTCTAGCCCCAGTTGTCAGTGGGTGTGGGACTGAGGCTGCCACAGTGAGCAAAGCTGAAGCCCTGCCAGGATCAGGGTGGCAGTTCTATTTGCTGCACCTTGCAGGGCAGCAGCTTGTCAGTGATCAAATTCACTGACAGGCTCCCATGTAGTGGTGGGTATGCAGCTTGCTCACTCTCCGAACAATCCCCGACAGCCTGTCTTGCTCCCCTTCCCTGCAGTGAGGAACCAGCAGGTGGGTGCCAGGGATGCCCCCAGAACAGGGGCCCAGGATGACCATCAATCACTGACTGGCTGCCTATCTCCCTCCCCTCCCCACTCCTTCCCCAGAAGGGGAGAGGCCAGGTCATCAGGCATCAGGCTCACCACTGATGCTTCCCTCCTACAGTGTTAGGGGAAACAGAACTGCAGGGCCAAGCAAACCAATAGCATTCCCTGGCTGGAAAGCACACCACTGAATGCCTTCCCAGTGACTTGGTAGTGCTCCAGCCAGAGGACTCTGCATGTGTGTCCATGCCTTATAGTGCCATATTCTTATGGTGCTTCAAAAAGTTGTAGTACTTGTAGCACTACAAATGCATGCTGAACATGACCTCAGGATTACTTAGAAGTGGGAGTACAAAAAGTGAAGGCAGCAATGCAAGGATTTCCACACACAGTCACTGAATATTTTTTGGGTGATTGAATTCATATTTGAGTTGAAGATAATCCTAATTTTGAGGCGGTGCTTTAGCAAAATTACAGGGTATATGGTTGTCTGGAGAGCCGCTTCCACCTCTCCTCCATCCCCGTGCTAGGATACATTCTCATCAGAAGTTTGAATGTTTTTCACAGCCAGTTGTGATTTGTGTCATTAGTCACAGGTATATCACAATACTTCATATTCCTGGCTTAAATTCCGCACTCTGTCAGACTGCTTTTGTCATCTTTGGCAAGTTACTTAGTCTGTCTGCACCTCAGTTACTCATCTGGAAAATAGGAAGAGTATGTCCCATCCTCATAATGGTTATATGAGGATATATGCATAAGACTGGGAGGGGTTCAAATACTACGGATCGGCACCATAATTTCCTAAGGGTATGACTATAAGGAACAGTGCAGTGCACCGGAGAGATATCTGACCAAGTAAAGGGATATTTTATGTATCTGTCTTAGGCTATGTTTATACAACAAAGTATGGTGTCAAAATACCTGGAATACTTCAAAGCAAGCTAACTCAAACATTGGAAGCAATGTAAGCACAGCTCTCTGTCCAGGGTTATTTAGCCTGCTGAGAAGCACAGGCAGAGGGGTGACCCTGAAAGAACATGTCCAGATAGTTGCACTTTGCTGTATTGACATAGCCCAAGGCAAATAAGAAAATATCAGGTGACTTGGTTTTGGCACAAACTTTGTGACCTTGAGCAATTCATTTATGCCCTAAACCAGGGGGTTTCAACCTTTTTTAATAAGTGTACTCCCCAGCAGCCAGATGTGGCATGGGGGTGGGGGGGTTGGGAGGGGGTGGTGTGTGGCCGGATGCAGAGCGGTG
>NW_005843291.1:95886-103761 GCF_000455745.1 Alligator sinensis
GGGGGGGGTGCAGCAGTGGACACTGCATGCAAGCTTCCCCCACCCCCTGTGGCCAGACAACTAGGTGGCGCCTGTGCAGCTCACAGAGGGGCACCGCTGCCCTCACCACCTCCCCTCCCCCCTGGCCCCATGCCTGGGAGGTGGTGGTGCAGGATGGTGGGTGGCAGCGCTCCATCCCTGCCCACCTGCATGTACCCCCTAAGGCCTTCCCAAGTATAACCCCTGCCCTAAACCTACAGCTTGCAGATGCATTCCTTTGTCTGGAGTCCCATTGACTTCATCAGGGTCCTAGAAAGGTACACTGATACGCAAGTGGATGACTGAGGATTAATTTCTTAGTGGATCAATCTCTTAGTAAGATAGAGAGGATAAGGTTCTTTTCAGAGATGTTATGAACAATCAAGTAACAGTGTTTTGTCATCCTCCAATGGAAAGTGAATAAATAAATAAGGTAATTGTTAAAGATTACTAACAATTTGGTTGCAACACTAATATATTTGGCTGGATCTACTCCAGGAAACGTTGAAAAATTTTGTACAATGTAGGATGTCATCCAAGAGAGATTCCTGGACTAATATGAACAAGAATGCTAGGTCTGGGTCAGTAGTATTAAATACCTAAATCCCTTTATGTAAATGCAGATCCCTCCTTTTTGGCAGGGGGAGAGAGCTGACAAGTTGGGTCTTATTCATCCCTAAATACCAGGATCTGAGAAAGAAATTCTAAAGATGTGAAGTTTTCTGTTGAGTTAAATCAGAATCAAAATTGTGAGGAGGTGGCGGCATGTCAAATGGATATGATGCTTATAAATGCACGTGTCTGTTTTACCCCACTTTCCCTTTTTGTCTGTAATATGTAGGGACATCTAATTTTCTTTATAACCCCACCACATTTCTTTGTAGTCTTGGGCTGTAAAATGTGTGTTTAAATAACATAAAAGCAAAGAATTTCACTGATTTACACTTAGTTAATTTTACTCGCATTTTCAATTCATCTAATTTTGTTTATAAGCTTGAACGTCAAATGTTTATGCATTAAGCTTTATTGAATAATTTATTTTGTCTGTGTTTTAAACTACAAACCTGGAGCTGATGCAGTATTTACTCAGTACTCAGAATTTTGTGTCTTGAACAGTTCTGTAATAAAGGCACTAGTGTACACATTTCAGAAGTTAAAATGGGAGTAAGAAAGGGCCATTTATGTTCTGTTACTTAACAGTAAGACAGTATCTTGAATCAATACAGTACCTCATATTCTATTACATCCCAAAGAACTTTATGCAATGGGGCCCAATTTAGAGAGGTGGCGAGCAACTGAAAGGCCTGCTGAATTCAATGGAATTTTAAGTTAACGGGCAGGATCCTACCACTTCTCCAGAAAAGATCCAATATACCCAAAAATCAATTGTTTTTTTCTGGAGACCTCTTATTCCAGAAACTGAAGCCCCCATTTTGTATCTGAATTCTAATAAAATCACAGATTAAGCAATATTACTGTATTAATTTAGAACAGTCCTTCCTTTGGAAATATGGTTAATTATAATAATATTAATGATTTAAATTCATTTGAAATTTAATCACAGGTAATTCAACTTAAGACAATTAAGAACCCAAACTAGTGTTATTATATTATGTCTACCTTATCACTCCACCACGTAACTGCCACATGCAGTGCATAATCACAACAGACTTTAGGATCCGCCCAGCTTCTCCATGTGTTATAAGCTTCAATAAGAGAACCCCCTTTCTGAGGTATTGCAAAGTCGATGATCATAGTGGTGCCTCCTGCTAGCGCAGCCTGAAAACACAAGAGTTGCAGTTAGTAATCTGTGAAAAAACTATCGCAAGCTACCTTCCATTCTCTCCCTCCCTGTTATCGCTAAGACCTGAACAGCACCATCTTTTCCTTTTCATGCCTGCCCTTGCCCAAGCATTGGAAAGCCATTGACAACTAAGGTGCCTTATGTGAAATCTGTTTACAGTGGGAGTCTGTAGAGACCTACTTGCTTTCCAGCAAGTAGGATGTTAACTCCCAGCTTAGATGCATCAGAAATGCACAAAATGAAGTAATGAGAAGGACTGAAGTCTTATGAGCACTCTGGAGGAATTTGGGAAATGAAAGGAGAGTTGTTCCACAGGTCCTGAAATGCACCAAAGGTTTTGAGAGGGAATGTATGCAGCATTCATGCACCCCTGAGTCTTCCCAACCAGATGGTACATGAAACAGAAAAAAATGCCTGAAGAATCTTAGGCACATAATCAAAGTGGAAAATGTTTCCCCAGTGCCTGCTGACTTGGAAAAATAAACCTGTGTATCAGCAGAACAGTAATGGAGGCAGAAACAATGTCTTTGAATTATTACACATGCAATATAGAACAGTTTAAAAATCTAAGTCCTGTGGGACATCAAGTACTTTTAAAAATGCATGTATTCATGGCCTGGAAAGGCAGATAAATGGGTGAGATAACAAAACTCATAGGAAATATACAATTATTAAGCTTAGTGAAGGTGTTGACACAGGATTGGGAGTGACTTGAGAAAAACTAATAAAAGGGCTGTATGAAGGCAAGTAGGATTCAGCAGCAATACGTGCAGAGTAATATATCCACAAAGCAGCACCCTATCGGGACCTACTTTAAATTTAACCACATGGGAAAAGACCTGAGGTTGGATTCACAAGGGGGACAAAGGTACTGCAGAAATCAGCACTGCGATGCTAAATTTTTAGGTGCCCCACCATCTTGTAGAATGCTTAGTATTGAGTTATTTGTCTAGGCTCCCCTTTGCAGTGTAGAGGAAGTTACATGGCTAAATCTGGGATTCACAGAACCAAGTGCTGTCCAGGGACCTGCCTACATTAGACAACAGGGAATGCTGGGACATAGCGAGTAGATGGAACCTAAACTTCTCTTCTCCTGTGGCGTAAGATTTCTGACTCTGGGCTGAAAGGAAGCCCCTATCTCTACTCAAGATTCAACCTCCTTTGGAGTTAGATGCCTAAAGTCCTTCATTGCAAAAGAAGAGGAGTCAGTCCTTTATTTCAAAACACAAAGAAGCACAAGGAGTTACTGGCAACGCCTAGGGGGTGCATGTGCACCCCCTGCAAAACACAGTATAGCTCAGGAGAATAGCCATGGCTGGATTAAAGTTTTTATTTGCATGTTTGGGTATTGTGTCTCTTAGTTGGGAGATACAATCTCCTGCTTCAGGCAGAAACCAAACACTATAGGCACCTATACACGTTGTAATTACAGCACATTGGAACAGATTTGATTAATCAAGTCTGCTAGAGCACAGCAATTACCATGCTCCAATGTCATGTGTATCAGATTCCCCACGCTGAAAAATGGCAGTGGGAGCATTTTAACTAAAGCATGTTTGATGAGCTTTAGTTAAAATGCCCCTGCCGCCATTTTTCAGTGCGGGGACACTGATACATGTGACATTCTGGGTGCTTTAATTAGAGCGGCTTTCAGAGCTGCTCTAATTAAAGCCCACCCTCCTCCTCCCCTTGCCCCCACCAACTCCCAAAGCACGTGTATAAATGCCCTACCTGCCTGGTGTTAAAAAAGGCCATTTTCATTATCGGTAGTTTATATCATAATTGTCTAACTCACACCCTTGAAGCATCTTCCATTATCTTTCAGAAACAGAATACTGCACTAACTGAAGCACCAATATGATCCAATACAGTAATTCCTGCCTTGTGATTTGGTAGTCATAGCCAAATCAGCAACAACAAAAGAGCCATAACCCCTCTGAACAGTGTTCCTTGCATAGCCAATATAGAACAAAATACAATAGGAGTAACACATTTCTACTACAGCACTGTCTTCCTTTATTCATCTCATGCAGCCTGGTTCCTTTCATAAAACTTTTATGGCTAAAATTGCCATGTTTAAGCGAAGTTCTTTCTTTATGAAGCTAATTTTTTCCTCTTTTATTTTCTTAAACAATTTTTAGGATTCTGCCTACCACTCTATAGGTATCAGAACTGACAGAATTTCTGCAGCAACCGCTACTTGGTTTATCTTTGTAGACAGCAAAAAAAATAAAAAAAATAAATAAAAAATTGAAAAAAATCCTTAAAATAAGAATTAGAAGTGGAATAGCACGCACACAAAAATAGGAATGGCAAATTTGCTGAAAATTCAGGCGGGCCCAAGCTATTCATAAATTTAATAATTCAATAGTTATTTTCTTCTAAAAAAATTGGACAAAAATTTGAAAAGAACAGTTTGAGAGAGAGAGAACATTTTTCATTTCTAAATGGCATTTTCTGTTTAAACTTGACTCAAATAACATTTTTTTAAAGTGCATTAAAATAATTAAACACCACAAAACCAAAATAAAAAATTAATTTCAGGTTCAATATAAAATTTCAGGTTGACTTTAAATTATTTAGTTATTTATTGGTTATGCTGAAAACCCCCAAATATTTCTATTTTAGTTTTACTCAAATCATTTTTTCCCCTCATTTTCCTGTTTGGTTCCCAAGCCAAAACAGCCATTAATTGCCTTCACTATTCAGGATGCTTTTGGACAGTCAGTCAGGTCTTTTGCTCACTATTTTTATCATGATAATATATATTTTCATATATGCTTATGCATTTATTTGATGGTGAAAATTAATTTTTGATGAAAATGGAAAATCTCTATTGATATAGTGAAAAGACATTAAATAAAATGCAATAAAACTTTATTTGTATGCCTAAAAAAAAATAGTGGTGTTCTTCCATGCTATTTCTCTGTCCTTAAATATTCCCTCCCTCTCCCCCTGTGACATGCACACACAGAATTATGCATTACTTATTTATTAAACCAAAATGGCAATCATTCAATCCCTTTAGCTAATCATTTATATTATATTTCACAATAATTATGATCTCAGAATGATCACTTTGATTCTCCTTTTTGATGTAGTTGCTTAATAATGACCTGCGGTCAGGCCACAGTTGGAGTACAGCGTCCAGTTCTGGGCGCCGTACTTCAGAAGGGATGTGGACAGCATTGAGAGGGTCCAGAGGAGGGCCACCCACATGATCGGGGGCAGCAGGGCAGGCCCTATGAGGAGAGGCTAAGGGACCTGAACCTGTTCAGCCTCCACAAGAGAAGGCTGAGGGGGGATCTAGTGGCCACTTACAAACTAGTCCGGGGGGACCAGCAGGCATTGGGAGAGTCCCCGTTTCCCCAAGCGCTACCAGGAGTGACTAGAAATAACGGTCACAAGCTGGCAGAGGGTAGATTCAGACTGGACATCAGGAGGTGCTACTTCACTGTCAGGGCAGCTAGGATCTGGAACTAACTTCCAAGAGAAGTGGTGCTGGCTCCTACCCTGGGGGTCTTTAAAAGGAGGCTAGATGAACACCTTGCCGGGGTCATTTGACCCCAGTACTCTTCCTGCCATGGCAGGGGGTTGGACTTGACGATCTGCTCAGGTCCCTTCTGACCCTACCAACTATAAGCTATAAGACCTAAGCCAATGGTTTTCAATATTTCCATTACTGCAACCTCCAGGTCACAACAGGAGGGAAATAAAAAGAATCAGCCCACTGCAACATAAAGAAAGGGAAGATGTTGGTAGCTGCTCCTAGGGTCATGGCTCTGTACTGAGGATCTATAACTTAGAGAACTTTTGGGCAAACCAGGTAAAAAGGTGCATTAGCTGAAAGCAGTTATAATATATAAGAATGAGGCCCTAAGGGGAGATTGTGTTTTTCAGGAATTGCACAATTACTTAATCTCGTTTTAAAGCATCTAGAAGTAGCTTTGAAAAAAATATGAAGAAACACCAGTGCATAAAGCTTAAAAACCTAGAGGTTATCCTTGTAAGCAGTATGCATTTCCCACAGAACTGATAGGGACATGTGCAAGTTGGACTAGAATTAGAAAAGTGAGAATGACATTTGGTAAGCCTAGGTTTTTCCTGGCTGGTTATTCACACACCCCAATAACGTAGTGACAAGCTTCAGTCTATACCTTTTAAATCCTATTAAATACCTAATATGTCAGGTATGCCACACAGTGGGATTTACTTTCAGGGGGAAAAAACCCAAAAAACTAAAAACAACCACCTTCCTCCCTAAAGTAATGTCGTCTGTTTTCTCTGTCAATCGCAGTAACTTGACTTGTATCTTTCAACTCAAGTGGTGTACTGAAGCTGTTTCTTAAATGTATCGCAGTAGACAGTAAATCCTTCTTGTGCCTGCTTTCCCCTCACTCCTACCTGTTACTTCTTTCTTCCCCTCTGGTTCTCTCCATTTGTTCTTCCATCTCTACCATTCCTCCTCCTTCCCCCCTCAAACCTCCCTTCTTTTCTATCCTTTCTCTCCCCCTTTTCCCATCGGCTGCCTCCTTCCTCTCCCTCATTCTTCTGGTTTGCATATCTTATATCTTGCAGTCAACTAGAAAAAGTCAGCAAAAACAACTGTTTTCTACAGTGATATTTAAATAATGTGGTAATCAGCTATTTAATCTTGCCATTTTTGCTCTTGGAGACACATACTAGTTCAGAAGTCAAGAGACTTAGTTTCATTTCCCTCTCTGCCACACAGTTACAATACAACTTTCCGTGTGCCCAGAGATTCCCTTATCTGTGAAATGAAAATAAAAATACTTCCTAACCTAAGTGGAAAGTTATGATGGTTGGTATTTGCTAAGTGCTGTTTAGAACCTTTTAACAACAAACACATGAACAAGTACACACAAAATAATGTAATTTTGTATGGAATATGTTGCTTGGCAATATCAGGAGAAAGATATGGTTGCCTGGCACAGCAGCTCCAGGTTTTGCTGCATGTACACTTTCTAGTTTGCCCCCTGGTGCACATACTTTAAATTTAGTGATGAATTATATGATCACTTTGCTCATTATGGAGACCCCCTGACACTCAAGGCACTCAGGAAATGCTGGTATTGCTGCATGTGTGTTTGCCACTCTTGCTCCCTGAAGCATATGCTTTAAATACAGTTTATGGATTATTGCATGATTACTTTTTAGTCATGAAGATCCCCTGCTTTGCTCTAGTTTCAAAGCCCATGTAAGCAAATTAAGTATCTCTCTCTCAGTTTACTAAATGAAAAGTCATTTGTAAAAAAACCCAACAAGATAAAACAATCATGTGGCTCATTGCATAACATCTGATTCCAAACAAAGATAAAAGCTCACCTGGTAAACCCCTTTCACCAGGAGAAGCTGCACTTTGTCTTTTGGCTCGACATTGTGCTGTGTGTTATGCAAATCTCATTTCTAGTATTGTTTTGTGGCTTCTGGGGCATTATTGACTTTTTCCCCAGCTGTCAGATCACCCAAAAAACTGCAGCAAGGAATAATTTTAAAGCACTAGACACATGCACATTTTTTGGCACAGAATTGCAGAAAAGCCAGTATGCTGATAGCTGTATTAGTGCTGCAGTCTTAAAGGCCTGCTCCCGTAAACTACTATCAGGTCAAAAGACTCCTCAGAGAAATGAACGTTATTCCCAGTAGTAAGTACATGACTGTTGCATACATCCAACATAACTTTTCATAGGTGGTTAAACCAAGGTTAACCTCACTTTCAAATCATATGCACCTTGGAATTAGGGCTGTGTGAAGCTTCAGTTGATGATTTGATTCGGAGAAGATTCGGCCCAATTCGGTGGCCGAATCTGCAAATCGAATCAGGGGACCAATCTAAAGGTCTGAATCAATTCAAAGCTCTCTGAATCTTTGGAAAAGATTTGGAGAGCTTCCATGATTCGGGCAGTCCCTGGTGGCTGCAGCAGGGAGTTGCATCTGACTCCAAACTGTTCAGTACTAAGGGCGGGGGAGAGAGGGCTGGGGGAGGGGGGAGGAGACCATGAGGGGGACCTCTGCCAGCCCCCTGACCCCCC
>NW_005843291.1:103783-105471 GCF_000455745.1 Alligator sinensis
CCCCCACTGCCCCATGCTGCATGGGGGGCTCTCCCACAAGCCCCCCATCCCCCTGCCCCACCATGGGTGCCCCGCCTGGGTCAGCTCTGGCCTTTTAAGAAAAAAAAAGGCAGAGAAAAGCCCTGGGATTCACTGCACCCATAGTGGCATTGGGGCTTTGGGGGCTCATACAGAGCACCCCATGTGGCACAGGGCAATGGGGGGCAGCAGAGATCACTCCCCACCGGCAGGAGCACTGAGTTCTGGGGCTTTTGTCGGATATATCAAGAACAGCTTGATATATGGGTGTGTATAGCATTCCTATGAGAGTTACTGAGTAACATCTTTAAGAGGGAGAGTGAGAGAGAAGTTGCTATGTTCTATGCACCTGTTAAAACATTCATATTTTTTCGCAACATGTGTTTGGATACAATGGCCTTTTTCCAACTATAGTTCATCCAAGATGCGGACATTTGCAATAAGAACATTATTTTTCTGCTTTTTATAATTTGCAAAATATTTTTCATATTTACAAAATAAATGACTGTTTATTGTTGATGATAACCATAATAAATGCTACCAGATGAATCAGCTATAGATGGGCAGTAGTAAAATGATCCAGTCTCACAGCTTGTACATATGGACAACAGCGGTAAGATCAGCTCATCAGCAAATTTTTAATTTAAGCTTCCTAGAAAAATGATGTGTATTCAGCAACCAGTCCAAGTTATTGGGAACAACAAACAATGCAGCAGTACTTGAACTGCCAAGTTTCTATAACAACTAATTATAATAGTTTTGTAACAGAGTTTCTCAATTTAACTTTCTTTGGAAATTATACTTTTTCTGGCTTAAATTGCATTGCTAAAAATTAGGAAATCAAAGCTGCTGCTAACTGATGAGCATTGAACCTAAGCTGAACTAGATGCACCTTGGATCCAATTCAATATAATTCCTATACCACTAAATTGACCAAGACAGATGTGAGAAGGGAACATGGGGCCAGAAAGGATTAAGTCCAGCACCCTAAAATGCAGGCAACCATGTAAGACTTGGGTTTATAAATGCATGCCCTCTGCCCCCAAGCCCTGTGCATCACAAACCCTTGTAACAAACTCAAGATCTTTATGACAAAAGACCAGAAGCCTCAGAAACTACAAATGTGCTCTAAGAACATATGTGAGTCCATGAGTTTCTGCATCTAGGAGGTTGATGAAGTGAAGTTCATAGGCCTGTCTATGAAAAGTGGTTTGTAAAATTCCCTTGGAGGATCAGGACTGAGAGACTGGAGACAGTGTTGTTGTTTTTTTGTGAGAAATGTGCCCCCACAGGTAGTTGGGTATTCTTGTCTTTGATAGATTCTGGTGTACAGTTTGTGGGGGTACTGGAGATACATTGGCAGGTTTTGCATTTCTTGTCATGGCATGGTCTGGATTCATTCAGTGTAGGAAGCTGGCTTCTGGTGATTAGGTTAGTGAGGCTTGGTGCTTGTTTGAATTTACAAACCACTTTTCACAGATGGGCCTATGAACTTCACTTCATCAACCTCCTAGATATAGAAACTCATGGACTCAATATAGACATTGGATTTTTGACACATTACAACCTGCCTGATATCCGACTCCCCAGGTGGCAGCAGGTACCTCTCCACTTTTACCTGCTACATCCCCCTTCCCCCTCACCCCCCGCCCGTGTCTCACCCCCCGATG
>NW_005843291.1:105584-114844 GCF_000455745.1 Alligator sinensis
CACACACACACACACACACACACACACACACACACACTCTCTCTAACTAGATGCTTTCTCAGCCTGATGAAGGGTTTTTAAACCTGAAAGCTTGCAAAGAAGAATTTCTCCAACTATTCTGTTGGTCTAATAAAGGATATTATATTGACCCTAAGAACCTTGCCCGGGCTATGTCCTTAGACAAACACAGCTACAACCTACACCCCTTAACACATGCAACATGAGTTTTGCTTTCAGCAGTTTGAGGTGCAGTTTCACAAAACCCCCTGCACCACTCTGCCTAAAACCTGGCAGGCCTCCCTCATGCCCGCATGAGAAGCTACGTATTGGCAGGACAAGTGCTAATGAGGGAGGCCATTTAATGCCCCACTCAGAGCTGGAGGAGGCAATTTAGTTTCTCACCAGCACAGCAGGGGAAGAACATCTTTCTACTGAGCTCCCATGCCAGGAAGAACTTGGAGGTATAAGGGCTGGGGCTATATGGGGAGGAGGAGGCCCCATATATGGTGACGTGATGATAAGGTCACATCATCCTGGACATGACCTAAAACTGCACCCTGCCAGGGTCAGGAGGCCTGGGTGGGACTGTCAGTGGCATGGCAGCCGTAGGAAATGCCAGGACCGTGAACCTCGCTGGTGAAAGGCGGGTGGATACCTGATAACCTCTAGCCACCACACAATCCTGGCTGGGGACAGCCCAGAGCTGTAAGATCTTTGAGAGTCCTGAGGCTTACTGGTTGCAGTGGACTTGTGAGGGTGAGAATATGGACTACCATCTCCACAGTTTTCACCCTGCTGTGCCTTACACACACACACACCCCCCCCCCCACAAGTTTTGCTTGTCAACAGCCTGAGGTGCACTTTCCCAGAAACCCCTGCACCTATCTCCTTGAAACTTGGCAGACTTTATGGCCTCAGGAGGGGCTAGCACCTCTGCATGTTTCAGCTGAATCAGACAAGAAACAACAAAGTTATAGGCAGTTTTGTGATTCCCCATTAAAGCCAATGGCCAAAACGCTGTCGAAATTCTGAAATGGCTCCGAAACATTTGGCCGAAATGAAACAGGATAGGGATTTGAAACACCAAAACAAATCACTGCCCCTCTGAAATGCCAAATCTGAAACGAAACAAAACACAGCCATTTCAGACAGCCCTACAAAACATTGAAACGAAATACTTTCCCTCCAAAATGCTGAATCCGAAACCCAAACGAAATGCAGGCATTTTGCACAGCTCTAGTGGCTAGGATCCAGAATGACCTGGAAAATCTGAAGAAGCAGTTCACAACCAATCAGATGAAATTCAACGAGGACAAATGAAAAGTCCTGCACTTGGGACAGATTAATCACACAGGCTGAAATGAGCCAACATTGTGCTCTTGTTGCAAAAAAGCCAACAGCAGACTGAGTAGTATGAATTGGACTGTTACTTGAAAACTTTAGGGAAGTGATTTTTCAGCTCCAGTCAGCACTGATGAGGCTTCACTTGGAATACTGTGTACTGTTTTGGGCTCCCACACTTTAAAACTGATGTAGACAGCATGCAATTCTTCGGTTGCAGAGAACTTGGGAAGACCACAACAGGTCAGAATACTGTCAAAGCCATAGATTTCTATTTCAAATCGCTGGGTTTATTTTGTGATTTGTGTATAGATGTTTGCACATCTAACAGTGCTAATATTGAACAGTACTCTGAAACATCCTTAAAGGAATCTTAAGCTGATTGGAAAGTAGGTCTGGAAGGGACCTCACAAGGTCATCTAATTTAGCCACTAAAACAAGAGTCTGTCTAACCTGCTCTTGAAAAACTTCCAAGGATGGACGTTTTACAATTTCTCTAGGTAGTCTGTTCCAATGCTTGACCACTCTTACAGTCAGAAAGTTCTTCCTAATCTAGAATCTAGGTTTCCTCCATGAAGCTTGAGGCCATTGCTCCTAGTCCTGTCCCCTGCAGCCACAGAGAAAAACCCATCTCTATCCTCTCTGTAATCACCCTTCCAGTATTTGAAAACTGTTATTAAATCCCCCCTTGTCTTCTCTTTTCCAAACTAAATAACCCTAGTTCTATCAGCCTTTCCTTATAACTCATACCTTCCAGGCCTCAAAAACATTTTTGTTGTTCTTCAGTGGAATCCAAACTGTCCACACCCTTCTTAAAGATCCTAGGAGAGCAACCTAACCCCCAAGTTACAGACTCTTAGGATAGGGACAGACATTACACATAAGCTAGTTTAAGTGATCAGAAACTGGTTTAAACCCGTAACAGAACAGATGTTCAGTGCACATAAACCAGCTTGAAAATGACTGAAACCGGTTTGAGATAAATCTGGTTGAATGTAGTATCAGACTGAACTACCATAAGATTTTCTGTCTTTGGATGTCTTCACCTTGAGTATAGTTACTTTTCCAGAGAGTGGTGTAATGGTCTGAAGTTCTACAACCTGCATCACCAGACTGGATGACACAGTGGACTTTCTAGCCTTAAAACACCTATGAAGCTGTGATGTTCACCTAGAAGATGGACCACTGCAACTTCTAAGATCAGTGTGTTACAAGCCTTTTGTTACAATACTCCCCCATACCCAGATCCTTACCTAATAGGAAAAGATTGTCACTTAGTTGTCCACAGGTGGGTAAAGGTGATTTGGTCCTAGGAACCACCCAGAAGTTGACCCAAGTCCAACAGCAATGTAATTTGGACACTACTTTGGTAAACAAAAGAGATGCCCTGACTGGAGACAACCATTATTTTTTTCAGTTCTTCTAAGTGTGCCTTTCTGGCAATTAGCTTTACCCAGGTTCTCACAGACAAAACCCATGTCAGACTCCTGAGCTCTTTATTCTCATCTAGAATTCTATCCATTCAAAAGAATATTGTGGTGGACCAGTTTGTGGTAATTATCAAGCCTTCAGCAAGTATTGGAGAATATTCACAGAAAGTATTGAGCTCATGAATATGATTACTTACATCAGAAAATTGATTCTAATTCTACTAAAGCTTTGCCTTTGTCCTGGGAAAAACATTTTATCCAGAGACAAAGTGTAATAGCTCAGATGTTTAATATCCATTGTCCCTGGACAGATGCTAAAAAGGTTCCTGGGATAGGAAGTGATAGCAGTTTGCCCTGGATGATTGTGTCTAGATGGTTGTCTTAAGTTTGCATCATTGAACCAGTAGTGGAAACGTGGCAGTGCATCAACCTCTCACTAAACCCTTATCAGAAGGGTGATACATGTATGTGCCAATCCTTGATCTTTTCTATTCTGGGACAAACACACGCACAACTTTTGCTGGGACAAATGCAATGTCCATTCCTAGCCTAAAGGATTACTAATCTAGTTGGGAAACAGATATGCATGATCCACGTATCCAACCAAAGCAACAACCAAAACTCACAAAAAGTTGGTCGTTGAATAATTTGCAGAAAAAGTAAATAAAAACTGCGTGTGAAAATTATCGGAGTAAATTGTTACTTGTTTATAGACACCTTACCAGGTACTCCTGGAAGTGTGCAGATTTTGCAAAAGGCCCTATGATTACATTTAAAATACTTTCAGTTGGACATCTTTGTAACTGCATGCAGATATCAGATCATTTATTTTCACCTATTTTATGTCTACCCTAAATAGGAACATGATGTTTGTCACACAACTTATATTACTGTTCTGGAATATGTGTGCTGGAATGGATAAAATCAGTTTTGTATTAATTTTAAGAACCATCTATTTTAACAGTTAGCAAGGACTTCTTAAGGCATAAGCAGCAGCATTCTATTAATGTAGAAAATAGCAGTGTAAAAATTGCGTACAAAAAGCACTTGAACTGGACTTGAGATTGTAAGTGCATATCAGTAACTCCAGGATAAAGCACTTTACAAGGCAGTTGTAATTACCATAAAGATAAGCATTAAAATACAAATTCAGAGTTAATTTTAAGTATAAAGAAATCCTGTGGAAGTATGGAAATGTCCAGCTAAGACCCTAGTAACAATATGGGGTAAGGAGGAGATGGGGCTACAAGCATTAAAGGGCATTAATTATCATTTTGTGGTTAAAGCACAATGTCATTTAGAACATGTACATTTCTTAGACATATTTTAATTATTAGGTATCATTTACATTTTTAAAACTGCAACAAAAACGTGCATATCATATAGATTTAATTTAGTTTATTTGTCTTTTAGGAGGATAGAGTTGTTTTCTTGCCAATTTTTTTCTATTTGCATATAGCAATTTTACCTTATGATGAACAGGATGGGTCCAAGGACTCTGTGATGAGATATAGAATCACACTCCTAGGTCAGGGAAAACAGTGTTGGGTGGCAATAGACCAATTAACTGATTGGGCAGAGAGAGCAGTTAAGGTTGAATCTGCTCTATGGACTGAGAACTTTAGTTGCCAATCAGAATATCAGGACAGATTTACACAAGGAATCAAATGTGCTAAAAAATTTTGCACGCGTATAATTGCTAAAGGGGAGCTGTTACATCAGCCCTGGTTACATAATGTACCTTATTTGCAAAGATGAAGCAAACAGAATCCAAATGCAAAACTAGGCGAACGAGTGCATGAATGAAAGCGTCTGGCCAACAGAAATTGTATCCGAGATAGATTTTCTTTGGCAGAAAGAAATGGATGTGGTGGCAAATCATGGAGGAGATCCCTCTCCTTTTTCTGTGCTGATTCTCTAACAAGGAAAAACGATCAGGATATGACAGAATGATTGACTCCTCTCCTCTAGCAAGAAAGCTGAGTAGAGAGTTTTCTTTCTGAGAAAGACAAGACAGAGTTGGAGAGATTTACCTTTGTTCCCTGATAGAAGTCATCTTTGGATCTTGTGCCCATGAAAGGGAACTGCATGTGTGTGTGGGTATCAATCCCCCCAGGCAGAACCAGCTTGTTGGAAGCATCAATGACGAGGAGTCCAGCAGGTGCCCCCGGCTGCAGGTGCGGTTCCACAGCCTTCACCACTCCATTCTCCACATACACATCAGCCAGCTGTGAGTAGTCATCGTTCACCACTCTTCCACCTTTGATCAAAATCCTCTGCTGGTTGGGAGCCATGGCTTCTAGTCCAAGATCGTAACAGATCAGCAGTGGGTCTGAATTTAGAGAGCAGTAGGAGAAACTACAACACTTGTAGATATCAGGCCGTAACTGCTTAGCCCGTTGCCCCAGAAGGATCACTGACTCTTGCACAAACTGAGAAAGACCGGAGCACTTTGAATGCAAAGTTTTAAAGCTTCTCTCTCTCTTTCCTTCTGAATCTGTCCTGAGTCTATTTTTGCCCCTCAAACTGATCCCAGCTGTTTCTCCAGGACAGCACTTGCCTCCTCACCCTCTCTGAGGGTCAAGTTACTTACAAGTGGCCCACAGACATATAGGACATTGGTTTTTAATCATTGTCAGAAGACACTCCTCTTCCATTAACAACTCCTCCCCCTGCCAACTTAACTCACAGTATCTGCTGAGCAGTTAGGCAGTAAAAGAGTGGTAAGAGAAAGCAGGATTCTTGCCAGTGTCTTTACAAAGGTTATTTAGATGAATGTGGGGCTGGCTTGTCAACAGAGTTCTACTCTGGCTTAGGCACCCAAACATTTCCAAGAGCACTCAGCATCTGGCAGATTCAGCTGTGATCATAATGGCCAGAGTTTCAAAAGTGAGTAGTGCATGATCTGAAAGTCAGTGTTAAAATTTGACCAACAACTGTGGGGCATAAGAAGTTACTGAGCTCTTCAAAAGTTGTTCTTTTGTCAGAGGGTGACAACCCTGCAGTCTGTTTTTAATAAAAAATGAGGAACAGGCCAAGCAGCAGCAGAAGCAGAGACCCTCAAGCAAGCTTCAGCTGCCACTGATGAGGTTAAGACAATATAGAGTCCAACATACAGGAAAAACTTCCTCCATTCTACACACACTGCCCCTCAGCTGCATTAACTTAAGGGGAGACTATTGCTCAGGACAAAAGGAGGGCACCCAATATTCATTCCTTATTTCTTGCAAAATAGGAAGCAGACCTGCAACCCCATGAAAAACACAGATCTGCAGGAAGCTCTTTAACCAGACCTCTCATAAAGCTGCTTCCCTGCTTGGAAGGTGAGATAGCTAGCAAAAAGTCTTATTTGAATGTGGAGTGCTGCTCCTTTGCCTTCCTTAGCTCTTCCCTTCTTACTGTCACCCTCAGGAAGCCTTCACAGGGGCTGAGCAGTGAGGCAGAGCAGTGTCCTGGAGCTGGCAGAGCCTCACTGGGACAGGCAGCGGCTCCTCCCTGAGGTGAGACAAGGCAGGGATGGAGGCTAGTGTGGGCAGCTGGCGCGGGCTCCACCGGCTCTAGGGAAGTGCTCCACTCCCCAGCCCTGATGCTGGGGAGCAGAGCACTTCCCCAGAGCCAGTGAGCCCGCACCAGGCTCCGGCTCCAGCCCCCGGCCCCAGCTCCAGCCCCTGGCCCCCAGCCCCAGGCCTCCTTCGGTTAAGTGTCCCACGCCAGACTGAGGCGACGCACCCATAGACCGAGGCGACGCACCCATAGACCGAGGCAGTGTGTTCACAGACAGCTGCTCCTTAGAGGGAACATTGGTTGTCACTGAAGTCATAGGAATAAAAGACTGGATGGGTTTTCTGGGATCACTAAGTCTAGTCCTATACTGAGGCATGGGGACACAATGAGATACCATAAATCTAACAAGCTTCATCTTAAAAAAGCACGACAGTGGGTGCAAAAAAGCTAAGGCTATAAGCACACAAACAAATTACTGTAAGATAAACTAGGGTGCCAACTTAGTGTCACTCCATGGTAATTGATGGCAATTAGTGAGAGGGGTAGAAACTAAATCTCATTCTCCATGGGGAAAGAGCATAAACACAGTTTGCCAAAAGATGAATGCATTAAGTTTATGCCTGAGCTTATATCATAACATGTATGCTACATTGACTCACCCAGGAACCACAGACCTCACCCAGGAACAGAGACAAAACCCAGCATTTGAAAGACAAAGACCCTACAGAAACCAGCAACCCCACCATTGTATCCCACCAGACAATGAGGACACCTGGATCTGCATGTATGCATCTGAGCAGGATTGGCCTTGTCTGGGCATGTCCTTCCCATAGGAGACACAGGTAGCCCACCCCTATAAAAGAGGGTGACCTCTGTAGGCACCCCCTCCATCTGGACCAGCACTGTACCACGCCACCTATCCACCCAGAGGCCCTGCCAGTGACCCCCTCTGGACAACACCTTGCTGGAGAAGACCCCGACTTGCCATTGAGCATCAACGCACAGCCCAGGATAGGTAGCTATCACCCACCTTCCTTCCCCAAGCAAAGGACCTGGACTCTGTCCTCACACACCTTGACTCCAATCCCTCCACCAAGCTTTTTCTCTCCTGCTACCAGTGTGTACGTGTGTGTACGTGTGTGTGTGTGTGTGTGTGTGTGTGTGTGTGTGCGCGCGCGCACGCAACAATAATTTTGTGGGGCTGTATAGTGTGCTGCCTGATTAATAAAACTTATTTTGACCCCAACTTGGGTTTTTGTCTTATTGACCTCCTGGCCCTCCTCTTCGATTTCCTGACTTTCTCCCTCAGTTCTTTCTGCCTCATTTCCAGCCCCGATCTCCCAGCTTTCTGCCTCTGTTTCCTGGCCGTCTCCTCCTTGCCACCACTTACCTGCTTCTTAATCTCCCAGCTTTTTGCCCCTCTGATTCCTGGCTGTCTCCTCTTTGCCACCGGGCTTTTTCCTTGACCTCCACCCTGGCACCAGATGACCCCGAGTAACCCCAGGGCCTCAATTAACCTCAAGTAACCCTGAGCACCAAGTTACCTCAAATGCCCCCTAGTGTTCACACACAGCCACAGAAGTCCATGCTGCGCGTGTTTGTGTGTGTGTACTCATAGTGGAGGGAGAGTGAGTGAGTGAGTGAGTGAGGTTTTGTATCATGCCCTCCTGTCTAACAGTGCAATACTGAGATCTGAGTGTTGACCTGGCGCATGTCAGGTCAACAATGTGATTATCACATGTGAACTGCTGTGTCAAGGTTAATATTAATATTAACATTAAAATAAGATCTGATCCAAGACCTAAATGTTGAAGAAGTTCCCTGTAGCCTTCTTTAGCCATTTCCCCATCCATTTTATATTCCTGTATTAATTCCCATATCCTCCACTATCAGTATCAAATGTATCTAGTCAATGGATAACAGTAGTTTGTGCAGCTGAGTACCTGAATACTTCCACACTCACTTGAGAAGAGTGGAGTTAAGTCTATTCTAATATCTGTAGAAACTTCTGTTTTCATATAATTTTATTGGGTAGCTTTCCTACTTTCAAATAGTAGTTTTTCTACTTTTAACAGCACATTTAATATGTGTCTTTTAACACAAGCTATACTGTTATTCCACAAATTGTGGTGAATAAGTGATAAGACCAAGCTGAACCTGCCTGTTACACAAAGCTAAAGGAAAACAAAATGATGTTAATAGAAGCTATAGCTTTTAAACTAACACATGAAAAGCACAGCAATTTACCACTTACTCTGTTTAAAATCCAATTTCATACGTCTAAAAAGTATTGTTAACTTACAATATTAAGTAGAAACAATTTGGATGGTTGTTTTTTATGGGAGGAAGACCTATACATTTTTTAAATCCAAGTCCACTGCTGGCTTTGGCTCCCCCACCCGCTGACCAGTCCTTGACATGGCTTCGGAATCATGGTGGCGCTCCCCAACGTTTGGAGCATTCTGATTGGCTGTTTCCATCAGCCAATCAAAGTGCGAAAAAAGCATGATAAACAGACAGACAGACTTAGGCTTTTATAATATTAGATTTTTATTTATGAAGATCAAACTCAGCTGACACCTACCTTTTGAGATACCATCATTTTTATGTGCTTTAAGTCTGCATACGTATCGTTACCTAGGTGATTCAAATTCTGCTACTTATTAAATTTCATACACCTAAGCTATCCTCCATTTACCTTGACTGCTGGGGCAATCTAGTAGGCATTCATAGAACCTGCCCACTGAACTGGATTTGCTCTGTGTTTTGTGCAAAAAGAAGGTGGAAGTGAAAGTGTTCCTTGTACTTTAAAGGACCCAGATTATCCTTCCAAATCTGGCAGACAACCCCGATTTCCTGCTTACCAAGAGAAATGGGAAGTCAAACCAGTGATGGTAGGGTATTCTGAAGTAGGTGCTTCTCAGTCTCTCACTGAAATTACTCCATTTAATAAAAACAGTTAAATTTATTGGGCTACCGGGGGGG
>NW_005843291.1:114875-118750 GCF_000455745.1 Alligator sinensis
GGGGGGGGACAGAGAAAGAGACTCTATATCTTGGTGGTCAGGGCACTCGTGGGATTTAAGTCAGGTTCAAATCCCTGCTCCAATGAATATTTCATCACTTATACGAAGTGGAAGAGCTTCAACAGATTATTAAATATTTATTGGACCACAGACTTGAACTTGACTCTCCCATAACAGTGCCCTAATAGTCTATAGTCACTCTCTCACTTTTCCTCTTTCTAGTCTAATGAATATTTAATTCTTTATACAAAATGAAACAGTTTTCATGTGACAAATTGAGAAACATCCATTCCAGGATACCTGATAGGCTATTGGTTAAAGTATTCGTTTTGGAGGTGAGAGACTGAGGTGATCTTATTTGGCATAAAGCCATGTTTTGTACAATAAAAGAGCAATCTGGCTAGGACTAGATATAATGAAAGACTTCAGTAAATAAATTAGGTGCTGCAATACTTAATGTTTAAGCACCTGAACTCTAGCATAGAATCCAGACCCAAAAATTATGTGCACATGTTTCTCCATTTACTCAGGATCTAGTTGCCTACTCCCGAAGACAGCCACCTGAAGGTAATTTTTTAAAGAAATGAGCTCTCGCACTTTTCTTTTAACAGCAGCTGCTTGAGGAAAGAGAAGTAATGGCACCTGCCTTTTACACGGTGCCTAGTATTTAAAGTACTTGCCCAGGACACAAGACTGGGATTCTATGCTGCACTCAGCCTAGAAGTACAGGGATCAGAACCTGTCAGCTAGAGGACATGGCCTGATGAGGGACACCCTCCACTTTTCCTGGTGGAGCTGGGACTCTGTTCAGCAAAGAGTGAACGATTTGAGGCCAAAGTTAAAATAGCCACTAGAAACTAGATTCTGTAGCCTAATGGATAAGGATACTCAGCTGGGAGAGAGTAGCCCTGGTATCCAGGCTTGGACCCTAGATCATTTAGGTATTTTACATTAAACAGTCATTAGATTAAAAAACAAACTCACATATAAATTATCCTGGGAGCAATGCCAGGAATCTATAACCAACTACCTCAAGATGAGCCACTAGGCTGTAGAGTTGTGCTGCTTCTTTCTTAATCTCCTTCTGAACCCATGAATTTTGTACAGTGGCCCATGGTTTGCAAAAGGATGGCCCCACACTGAGCTTTCTTAGAAGTGTATTCCAGGCACTGGATCCAGTTGGATGTAGGTTTGAAACCCCCTGAGGATGAGAAAGAGACTGAATCCATGTCTTCCACCTCCTATTGTTCTAGCTAGTAGGTTACTATACAAGAAGGCAGGCACAATAGGTGCCTGTACACGTGCAGGGACACTGCTCTGACAATGTAATTACAGCACATGGGAGCAAACTCAGTTAATTGAGTCTGCTGGAGTCTGCTAATTAGTTCATATCAGCAGCCCCTGTGTCTCGTGTATTCAGTGTCCCCACACTTGAAAATGGAAGTGGGGCACTTTAATTAAAGCTCGTCAAAAGGACTTTAGTTAAAGTGTCTACGCTGCCATTTTGAAGCATAGGATGCAGAATAAACAAGATGCCGGGGCGTTTTAATTAGAGCAGCTCTTGGAGATGCTTTAATTAAAGCATGCTCCCCTCCCCTACCCCCAGAGCACGTGTAAAGACAACCAAACTCCTCATTCTCTGTTGGCTTTTTTTTTTTTAATTGAATTTTAGAGACTCAGATCTAAAGGCCACCTAAGGTTTGTTCAAGGTCCAAAGTTGTTCAGTGTAAAAAATTTTTTTTGTGGGGGGGGGAGGGTTGGTTGTTTGGTTTTGTTTTTAAAGACGTGGCACCTAAAGCCAGGACGCAGCACATGACAATCCCAAATAAGGGAAGTCTCTGAGATACAGTCTATATAGACTCCATTTTTCTCCACACGATTTCTCACTGTCTAGCTTAGCCTATTTGGATCCCATTCTTGAGCATCTAACTTTCCCCTTGCATTATGTGGAAAGCCTAGGTGCCTAACTTAGAACATTGGGTTTTTCACTAGGCAACAAGGTGCCATGATGAGTCTAAGATCCCCTCTGAGATCTAGCGCTGTCTCTTATAGATGCTTTGGAAAATTTTATCCTGGCAGCTAAATACACTGTTGGTAAAAAATAAAGTTTTGTGGAATAATCATTTATTTAGCTCAATTGGACAAACAATATCCCATATCAGCTACATTTACGTAAACTGGGTAAATGTTTGTTATGTTCATAGTTGAACTTTACCTAGCTAGAATGGCTTGCAGGTTTGCAGTAACTCCTATTTGATTCCATGGAAAGAAAATATGGTCCAGTTTTCCTGAGATATTATTTAACACCTAATGCTTCTGATGTTTTTCCCTGCAGGCAGAATTTTCATAAAGTACCATGCCCTTTCAATAGTACCATTGCTCTTAACTGTTTGAAAATCTGATCCTCAATAATTTTGGTCTTCCTAAACTTCTGTTTGATTTTTTTTAATCTTCATTTTCTAATCAATAGTCAACAACTCTTCTACACAGGACAGGGTTGAGTAATATTTGCTCATATTGCAATGTTACACAGTAATTTAGTGATCTGGGAGGTATTACATAAAGCAATCATTTTTGACCTAGGATTTTTACTTCTCTAAAGCCGTGGAAATAACTAAGGCAAAGGTGGATGAAGGAAAAAAATATTTCTATGCCTACACTGAATCGATCAATCCTTTTGTGGTACCATCCAAGTTAAAGTCATAGGGATGATGCATAAATCTCTTTCATGACAAACACACAAAAATGTTAATAAGCAAAGAGATTCTAAAGTGACTTAAAAGAACAGCATAATCAAAAAAACAGAAGAAAACCCAACTTATCGACAAGAAATTAGCTCCTGTAGAAGTATTCAGCATACTAAGAAATGGCTTAATAAAACATGGGAAACAAGCTCCTCATCTTGGACTTCGCTACGAGGGGGTGGCAGACAGCTGCGGGGAGCCAGATGACATAACCTGCCCCCAACTTCCCCCATGTCTACACTACCACCTGCTCTCTACCATCTCCCCACCTTTTGCCCTATACTGCCTCCCCCATTGCCTGGCCATCTAGTGTCCTTTCCACACACTTTCCTCACTGCAGTGGTATATAGACAAATTTAAGATGAGGCTCCAACAATTAAATTCTATCCATGGAAAATATTTTTTAAAGCCCATATATCGAATCTAATTACTGGGGGAGGTTGTTTTAAATTCAGGTCATCTTGGATTCAGGCAAATATGGTATTATTAAGCAACGCCACATCTCAATTCCTTCCGAAAGACACCTGCATTCTGAAATCCTTACTTGGCTTAACCCGACCAGTTTACGTTTTAGATTTCTCTCTCATTGTCCCCATGCCACTCTCAGAGTACCATCAATTTCAGCCTCATCAACATATTTGCATGAGGACTTGCATAATGCCCCTACTCATGGAAAGTACCTCCTTCTTCCTCCTGTGCCCAAGCCCACCAGCCACCCCAATTTCTTCTCAGGACAAGATCCTTAACGTCAGTGGGTTTGGGATCAGTGGCAAAGAGAAAGATGAAAAATAGAAAATAATCTTCTCAAGTTCTCTTCTGGATTCCCCCCATGTGCTGTATCTGAGATGAGTACTGTTCACCATGTGTGGCTTATAAAGCACCAACCCTCACAGGCTGAACAAAAAAATTAGGTGGTGTTTTTCTAGATTGCTTTCATGCAATGGAATTGCACATTATAGTGTCTTAAACTGTTTAGGGAATGAAATAACACAGAGCTAAGTTTCTGCTTGTATTTAAGTAAATGGGAGTTATACAGAGTAAATAAGATCATTATTTGGTTTTACTTTTGCTTCATAACTATGATTTACTGCAGAGCTGGAAGAAGAAATGGAGAGATATACATTAGGGAAA
>NW_005843291.1:118781-119622 GCF_000455745.1 Alligator sinensis
TAGGTGAAATCTGGAAACAGTTGGGGAACTGATGAAGCAGAATAAACAGGTCAGCAAGAGCTGCAGAGGGGTACACTTTTTGTACCAAAAGTGGTGACACATGAAGGGTGGAGAAGAGGCCAAAACTGGATATGAGGAAGGGAATCTGACCAGGGAAGGTATATTATTAATACCTTACAATTTTAAAGCCCTTTTCTCAATGGATATCAAAGTGTTTCTTTGCACTGCATAAAAGGGCATATTAAAGGCACTAGAAAGGCTTTCAGTAACTTCAGTAAGTGTTGGATCATACTCTTTGCAGACAAGTTATATATATATATATATATCTATATAAAAATCAATAGAAAGTTTTAGCATGTCGGTTTTGAGATGGTGTCATAAATCCACCCACTGGGTGCCCTCAGAGCCCTGAGTTTCTTCCTGTTGTCCTGATGCTTGTCCCATGGAACAAACTCAGATTTGCCCTGGGACAATTCCTTATCCCTGCAAGCCTCAGCTCCAGTGCCCTGCTACTGGACCTCAAAGATACAGCAGGGGAATCTCTGCCAGCCCTAGGTGCCCTTTCCTTTGGGGTATGAAAAATGTTATGTCCTTCTTTCTGTAGTACAGGCTAGCCTGAAATATCACTCAGAAATCATTCAGGCAAATATCACACAGGCAAATCAGTAAGGAGACAAACAACAAAAAGATTTTATTAGATAGGGGAAAAGAACAGCACAAGATAAACCTACTACAAGTTGGAAGATGGAACAAAAAGACAAGTAAAGTTTCTTACCCTCATCTGGCTACAACCTTGCCCCTCAGAGTCCTGCCAGTATCTCAAGAAACCCGCCTTCCTGCT
>NW_005843291.1:119632-182592 GCF_000455745.1 Alligator sinensis
TCTGTGGCCCTGGCTGCTGGGGCTTGGACCTTTCTCCAGCCTGGGAAAAATTCAAAGACCAGGCATATCACCTAGATAGCCTCCTAAACTCCAAGCCAGCCAGGCAATTACCAACCTCCCAATTCCTCACAAGTGTTCAGAATCCTCCAGAAACTTCTCTTCCTGGGATATCTGACAATCCTCTGGCCTATGGGCCATTTCTCTCAGATTCTTTTGCTTATGCTGACCATATGGAAATCCTGGAAATCTGGGACACCACCTGTGAAATCCAGGATTTCTGACTGATGAGAGCACCCCTTGCCTGCACTCATAAATCGGCAGTGAGTGGTGCCTGCCTGCCAGCACGCCACACCTTCCAACTTCTGCCCAGACTGTGCCCATCATCCTTGTGTTTCCAGGATGCCCATTATAATTCCCAACAGCCAGCTGGGACCAGACTGAAATCTGGAACTATTCTAGCTAAAGTGGGACATACAGTCACCCTACCTTTACTATTGTGTAATTGTGTTTCCCTTTACAGGTAGACAATAACTTGGGTGCCCAATGCCCATATCACCAGTAGCCCCTTATGTCTGAGATTTGGAATGGCAATTGTCCTTGTCCTAGCACACAAAGGCAAGAGGCATTTGGCAGTTACACCTATTCTCTTCTCCTTAAGTATGCAACTTTCAGGTCCCTTGACTAAATCATATCCAAAATCATAAAGGTCTATACAGACAGCATAACATAACCCATACAATTATAAATGTGACAGAAATGATAATAGTGTAACATTGGCTTTCCTATGAGACCACACATCATTGAAATAAACATCCGAAAATCTTTGTGACATTCCACAAACTCTGCGACCATAGCTGGGGGGTGACCCCATGGTGGGGTTTGTGACTATAGATCCTGACATTTGTGGGGGAAAGTGGGAGTGGATGACTACAGTTGGCAGCAGGATTGTGTACATGTGGAAATCTGAAGAACTGGGGTTTATAGAGAATAGACAGAAGACAGTTACAAGAGTAAAAGTTAGACAAGATGGATTAAACACCATAATTCTCTTTTGATTGTGAAAAAAAATTAAAATGAGAAATTGTTTATATTTTCTTTCAAATTCAGTGATTATGGTTCTCAGATTTGACTCTATGATAATAAATGAGAGAATATGACCTTGAATATGCTTGTCCCCAGCTCTGGGGAGAGACGCACAGGCAGCAGCCTGTTGAGCCCCCGTTGAGCCCAGGGACCCCTGGGACCCACCAGCGGGACCCTGGCCCGGACCTCCTGCGCAGCCAGAGGTAGATGAGGCCTGCAGCAGGGAGGGAGGGACCCTTACCCAGTCAACTGTGGGGTGGCTGAGTCGGAGCTGAGGAGGGACATGCCCCCCCCGGCTCCTACTTTGCCTGGCCCCCAGGGAGCCATGCAACCGGAGCCTCGTGAACAGGCCACGCAAACAGGCACACTTGTCTGCCCAGCGCACGAGTTAGCACAGAGTTTGTGCAGGAGGGTGAGCAGGAGGGCTCACGGCCCTGCCAGTGCACCCCAGGGTAGGTAGCCACAGTTAGCCAGACTACCACCACTAAAATGCGGATGGGCACGCACCGCACCCCTTGGGTCCCCTTGGGGTCTGCACCCCTCGCCCCCCTGGCTCCACACAGATGAAGCCTCTGGCTCTTGGTTGTGGGGGCTGCCTGTCGCTTTTTCAGGCTCTGAGGTCTGGGAGCATGGCCACCTCCCCTTGTGAGGTCTGCTCCATTTTGGGGTCTCTGGCGCACCAGCTGGAGGAGCTCCAGACTGCAGCCCAAAGACTGTGCACCATCAGGGATGGTGAGCGGGAGATAGACTCCTACTACCAGGCCCTTCACCCCCTGGAGGTGGAGGGTAGATCAAGGTCACCTTCCAGGACAAGGGAGGACTTGGGGACTTCCCATTCTGTCCAGCCAAGGGGTTGGACCAAGGTGGTCAAGGGCACCGAGGCCCGCCGCACCAAGGTCCCCACCCTGCTGGAGCTTTGCAACAGGTATGACTCTTGCAGCCCCAGCAGAGCCTGCTAAGCTGCCAGCTCCAGTAGACAACACAGGCTCAACTGTAGCTGCTGCCCCCGCTCTCCCTAAAACACAACGCAAAGTGCTTGTCGTGGGAGACTCCATCCTGAGGGGGACTGAAGGGGCAATCTGCCGCCCCGACCCCTTAGCCCGGGAATTTTGCTGCTTCCTGGGAGCCCATATCCAAGACATTGCAGAGAAGATTCCCGAGCTCCTCCAGCCCACTGACCACTACCCTATGCTCCTTATCCATCTGTGCACAAATGACATGACTCGGAGCACTCCCAGCTGGGTCATGAAGGGCTACAGGGATTTGGGAGTGGGGCTAAAGGGGTTGGGGGTGCAGGTGGTGTTTTCTTTGATCCTCCCAGTCTCGGGCTAAAAGCTGAGGAGGGAGAGGAGGATCCAGGTAGTGAACCAAAAACTGCGGTGCTGGTGTCATTGGGAAGGCTCGGCTTCTGTGACCACAGTCTGCTCTTTGGTGAGAGAGGCAGTGAGCTGTTGGGAAGGGATGGCCTCCACCTCTCTCTGCTGGGGAGGAGGCTCTTCTCAGCCAGACTGGCTGACCTGCTCCACTGGGCTTTAAACTAAGCCAGCTGGGGGGATGAGGGGAGTACTGCCACTGCTGGCCAGCTGAACAACCCTTGCAAACCCAGACTTCCTGGGATGGGATGATCTTCATCTCTCTCCTAGAGGTAAGCATCTGTTCTCCCACAGGTCGGCTGATCTCCGAAGAGCTTTAAACTAGGTTCAACGGGGGATGGGAAAGCAGTGGACGATGAAAACCCAGGGTTGGTGAGCCACAAACAAGGCACTGGACCAAACCAGGTAAGCACTAAGGGGCACATTAACCATCAAGGCAAAGGGGCACCAAGAGCACTCATTGGGGGGGCTAAAGTGTCTTTACACAAATACAGGATTATGGGGAATAAGCAGGAGGAGCTCAGACTCTTACTTGCTAGCACACAGTATGACCCAGTTGGCTTAACTGAAACATGGTGGGATTCTATGCATGATTGGGTGGTAGGCATTGAGGGGTACAGGTTGTAGAGGTTAGACAGAGTGGGGAAAAAAGGCAGGGCTGTAGCTTTCTATGTTAAGGAGCAGTACACATCTTCCATCAAGGCGGGGGTAGTGGAGGGGAATAGCAAGGCATTGTGGGTCAGGATCCAGGGGAGGCCAGGGGAAAAGGACTTGGTAGTGGGGGTCTACTACAGACCTCCCCATCAGGATGAGCAGCTAGATGAGGTATTCTCCAGGCAGCTCTCAGAGCCCATTCAGGCAAGGGAGGTGGTGGTCATGGGGGATATAAATTACCCGGACATCTGCTGGGAGGAGCAGGCAGCCAAAACGAACTGCTCATGTAGGTTTTTATACTGCGTGCAGGACCTGCACCTAACCCAGGTGGTGTCCAGTCCCACCAGGGGTAATGCCTTGTTAGACCTGGTCTTAGCAACAGGGGATGATCTCGTGGGGAATCTGTGAGTACACAGTAACCTGGGAGATAGTGACCACCACTTGGTAGATTTCACCATCTAGCGAAGGGTGGGAAAAATATCCAGTGAGGCTAAAGTGTTAGACTTAGAAGGGCCTTAGTAAACTTAGAAGGCTAGTTAGTGAGGTGGCAGAACTCAAGAGCATTGAGCAAATGGGGGTCCATCAGGGTTGGAGGTTTCTCAAGGGAGTGATCCTTGGGACACAAAAGGAGTCTATTCCCTTATGTAAGAAAGGGGGTAAGGGGACAAAAAATCCCCCTTGGCTGAACAGGGAACTCCAGAAAAGACTGGGGGCAAAGAAAGAGATTTATAGGTAGTGGAAGCAGGGGGCAGCCACCATGGAGGCATACACCTCCCTGGCGCGCTATTGCAGGGAATCAGTTAGGCAGGCCAAGGCAGGGCTGGAGCTTAGGCTGGCTACAACAATCAAGGACAATAAAAAGTCCTTCTAAAGATACACAGTGAGCAAAAGGAAGGCGCAGAGTAACATAGGGCCCCTGCAGGACAAATCAGGACAGTTTGCGGTTGACGCAAGGAAAAAGGAGGAGCTCTTCAATGAGTTCTTTGCTTCAGTATTCCTAAGTACTGACCAAGACAATTCCCCCATCTTGAACATAGACAGATGTCCAAAAGGCACCAGACCACCAAAGGTTAGTGCTGACTTAGTTAAGGAGCACTTGGAGGGGCTGGATGGGGACAAGTCAGCCAGCTAAGATGACCTCCATCCACGGGTGCTGAAGGAATTAGCCAGTGTCATAGCTGAGCTGCTAGCACAGCTGTTTGAGCACTCATGGTGCTCTGGCCAGGCCCCTGAGCATTGGAAAAAGGCCAATGTGGTGCCCATTTTTAAGAAGGGGAGAAGGGATGAACCGGGTAACTTTAGGCCAGTCAGTCATACCTCTATCCTTGGGCAAATACTAGAAAAAAATCAAAGAGTGCATTTGTGAAGGCCTAGCAGGGGAAATGATGCTGTAAGGAAACCAGCATGGGTTTGTCACAGGTAGATCCTGCCTGACAAACCTTAGAGCCTTTTTATGACCAGGTCACACACTGTCACAGGAGCTTGACATAGGAGGTCACACACTTGACATAGGAGCTGAGGCTGATGTCATCTACCTGGACTTTAAGAAGGCCTTCAACACAGTTTTGCATCCTATTCTTATAGGGAAGCTAGCAGGCTGTGGAGTGGACGCTTATACAGTCAAGTGGGTGGCCAACTGGCTTAGGGACCACACCCAGAGAGAGTGGTGGTGGACGAGTCATTCTTGGACTGGAAAGAGGTGGGCAGTGGGGTCCTACAGGGTTCAGTCCTTGGACCAGTGTTATTTAATATCTTCATCAACGATTTGGACGAGGCTGCGGAAAGCACCCTCTCCAAGTCTGCAGATGATACCAAGTTATGGGGCAAAGTTAACAAACTGGAGGGCAGGGAGCTGATCTGGACAGGTTGGATCAATGGGTAGAATGAAACAGGATGCAATTCAATGAAGATAAATGCAAGGTACTCCACCTAGGAAGGAGGAATCCCCAGCACACCTCAGGTTGGGGGATGACCTCCTCAGCAGTTCAGTGGCTAAGAGGGATCTTGGAGTCATAGCTGACTCCAAGATGAACATAAGCCGGCAGTGTAACGAAGCCATCAACAAGACCAATCACACGTTGTCATGCATTAGCAGATGCGTGACCAACAGGTTGAGGAAGGTGATCCTCCCCCTCTATGCAGCACTGGTCAGACCACAGTTGGAGTACTGTGTCCAGTTTTGGGCGCCGCACTTCAAGAGGGACACGGAGAATCTGGAGAGGGTTCAGAAAAGGGCCACTTGCATGATTACTGGCTTCCATGAAAGACTTTACGAGGGGATGTTGAGGGATCTGGATGTCTTCAGCCTTCACAAGAGATGTCTGAGGGAAGACCTTGTAGCCGCCTACAAGTTTTTATCAAGGGAGGACAAAAGGGAATTGGAGATGCGCTATTTACCAAAGCACCCCTAGGACTAACTAGGAATAATGGGTTTAAACAAGTGGAGAGTAGATTCAGGTTGGACATTAGAATTTTTTTTTTACAGTAAGGGTGGCCAGAATCTGGAATGGGCCTCCAAGAGAGGTGGTACTATCACCTAACTTGGAGGTCTTGAAGAAGAGGCTTGATAGACACCTGGCTGGGGTCTTCTGACCTCAGTACTCTTTCCTGCCAGGGGCAGGGGGTCAGACATGATGATCCTATACACAAATGCTAGGAGCCTGGGGAATAAATAGGAGGAACTTGTTCTCCTGCTAAATGCAAATAGCTATGATGTCACTGGAATAACGGAGACCTGGTGGGACTCCACCCATGACTGGACCATGGGCATAGACGGCTATACCCTGTACAGGAGGGATCAAGTGGACAAAAGGGGCTGGGGCATAGCTCTCTCTGTCAAGGAAAGCTACACATCCCTGCAAGCCAACATTGGCACCCATGATGGACAACTTGAGACCCTCTGGGTTGAAATCCTTGGAGAACACAGCACAGGGGATAATATGGTGGGGTTTTACCACAGACCCCCTAGCCAGAGTCAAGACCTTGACGAGGAGTTCACCAGGGAATTGGCTGAGGCCGCATGATCCCAGTGTATGGTTGTCATGGGAGACTAACTACCCAGACATCTTGTGGGAGGAGTGCTCGGCCAAATCCGAGTGGTTGTAAAGCTCTCTCTCGTGTGGATGACCTCTATCTGATGCAGGAAGCCTACAGGCTGACAAGAGGTAAAGTGCTGCTTGACCTCATACTGGCAACCGGGAATGACCTAATCAGTGACCTAATGATCGAAGGGAAGCTGGGTGACAGTGACCATGAGTTGATCACCTTCACCATCTGCCACAGAGCTGGCAAGACAGTCAGCAATACAGAAGTCCTCGACTTCAAGAAAACTGACTTTAACAAGCTCAGGAGGCTTGTCTCCATGATCCAAAGGGGAGGGGAGTTCAGGATGAGTGGTTGCTCCCCAAGGGAGCAATCCTAGATGCACAAGCAAAGTCTATTCCATCTTGGAGGAAAGGCAGCAAAAAGGCACAGCAGCCCCCTTGGCTCTGCAGGGAACTAGCAAACCTCCTGCAACTAAAAAGAAAGATGAGACCTACAAAGGATGGAGGACTGTCTCCACCTCCAAGGGGGAATATTCTGCACTGGTCCGGACCTGCAGGGAGTGAACCAGAAAAGCCAAGGCTGTGACTGAACTCCAATTAGCTACAAGTATCAAGGACAATAAAAAGTCCTTTTAGATATGTGGGGAGCCCGAGGAAAAGCAAGGGCAACATTGGACCCCTACTAAACCAGATGGGACAACTGACAACTGATGCCCAGGAAAAGGCCAACTTGCTAAATGGGTACTTTGCGTCGGTTTTTCCACCAGTCACAAGGGACGCCCCTGTCCATTACAGGACGGGGACGCCTGGGTGAGGGTGATTCCTTACCCTCCATCAATGTAGACCTTGTGAAGGAGGAACACCTTGAGAGGCTGGACACTTTCAAGATAGCCAGCCCTGACAATTTACACCTCAGGGTACTCAAGGAGCTGACAAACATTATAGTTCAGCCCCTGGCACAGATCTTTGAGAACTCCTGGCGCTCTGGTGAAGTGCCCAAAGACTGGAAGGCCAATGTGGTGCCTATCTTCAAGAAGGGCAGGAAAGTGGATCCAGCAAACTGACCTCTATCCTGGGGAAGATCAGCCTGACCTCTATCCTGGGGAAGATCTTAGAAAAGATTATCAAAGAGACCATTCTTAACAGACTGGCTGATGGCAGGGATAGCCATCATGGGTTTGTTGCAGGCAGGTCTTGCTTGACCAATCTTATTTCCTTTTACAACCAGGTGACCTATCACCTGGACAAGGCAGAACAGATTGATGTCGTATATCTTAACTTTAAAAAAAGCCTTCGATCTGGTATCCCATGATCACCTCTTAGCAAAACTGGCCAACTGCGGCCTTGGCTTCACCACGATCCGCTGTCTGGGGAATTGGCTCTGTAGTCGGAACCAGAGGGTGGTGGTTGACGGAAGTCAATAGTCGTGGTGTGCTGTGATCAGTGCGGTCCCTCAAGGCTCTATCCTTGGGCCAACACTTTTCAACATCTTCATTAATGATGTGGACATTGGTATCAGAAGTGGACTGGCCAAGTTTGCCGATGACACCAAACTTTGGGGTAAAAGCGTCCAGACCTGAGGACAGGAGGGCGATCAAGACTGACCTCGAAAGGCTCAGGAAATGGGCGGATGCGAACCTGATGGTGTTTAACACCAAAAAATGCAAGGTTCTCCACCTTGGGAAGAAAAACCCACAGCATGCTTATAGGCTCGGCAGTGCTACGCTGGCTAGCACTACATATGAAAAGGACTTGGGGGTCATGATTGACCACAAGATGAACATGAGCCTTCAATGTGATGTTGCAGCTAGTAAAATGAGCAAAATGCTGGCTTGCATCCATAGATGCTTCTCAAATCCCAGGATGTCATTCTCCCATTGTACTCAGCCTTGGTGAGGCTGCAGCTGGAGTACTGTGTCCAGTTTTGGGCTCCACAATTCAAGAAGGATGTGGAGATGCTTGAGAAAGTCCATAGGAGAGCCATGTGCATGATCAGAGGTCAGGAAAATAGAGGCTGAGAGCTGTGGGACTCTTCAGCCTGGAAAAGCACAGGCTCAGGGGTGATCTGGTAGCCACCTATAAGATTATCAGGGGTGCTCACCAGGATCTGGGGGAACATCTGTTCACCAGAGCATCCCAAGGGATGACAAGGTCAAACAGTCCATGACCATTTCAGACTGGACATAAGGAAGAACTTCTTTACTGTCCAAGCTCCCAAGGTCTGGAATGGACTGCTGCCAGAAGTCTCAAACACCTACTTTGAACGCCTTCAAGAGAAATTTGGATGTTTATCTTGCTGGGATCCTATGACCCCAGCTGACTTCCTGCCCCTGGGGCAGGGGGCTGGACTCAATGATCTTCTGAGGTCCCTTCCAGCCCTAATGTCTATGAAATCTATGAAAAAGGTGTTGTCTGTAAAAACAACAAGAAGCAAGTAAGTGAGAACAGCAGAACTCACATAGCCAACATGGGAAACAAGCAGCATTACTGGAGCCAGAAAAGAGGAAACCTGGGATGCTGGAAAGTTAAAACATCGAAACAAGCACAAAAAACCAAATCTTAAGCTCCACAAACCAACAGAATTGATAGCATCATTAATAAAAGATTATTTTCTCTCAGCATTTACTACAGTTGATTTAGCTCTTCGAGATTTTCTGTGAATTTATCTTGAGTTACAAATCTGTGTTTTGCAGTATTTGTTACAGGTGCAGCAAGAATCACCTTTGTATGTATTTTACACACATACACACACAGGAAGTGTGATAGGGGACAATGGGATGGAGGGATAACTTTTGATTGATTATAGTGTGTACAAGGGTCTATATGGAGATTTAATGTGTTAATTTTATATTCACACTTTTATTTAACTTTGATTACTGTATTTTCTTGCACATAACATGCATTTTTTTCAAAAAACCAGCTGATGAAAACTGAAGCAAGCATTACAAGCAAGGAAATACTGGAATAGCAGTTGCTGCTGTTTAAGCTTCTGCTGGGTGAAAGAAAAGTAAAGTCTGCACAAGATCCACAGGAAGCAAAAAAAATGAGCAAACTCAGTTCCCTCTTGGTTAGGTACATGGAAATATGTCTCTTCCTTCAAAAACAAGGTATGCATCTTATTCCCAGACATGTTATATGCAAGAACACATGGTAACTTTACTACATGGCTCAGTGTAGAAAACTCCTCAGTTTGAAACCTATTCCTATTCTTCACAGTGTGAATGTAGTGGTCAGGAAAGGTAGTGTACAGACAGCTCTAAAGAATCTGTTCATTTTTGTAGTAGATATAGCCTGGACAACAACATGATTTAGTCTTCCACGAACTTTAGTCCTGTCCTAGGATAAAGGTCAGGGAGGACTGCCAATTTTGGTGGAAGGCTTTTACACTTATTTGTACACTTATATTGGAACTGGAATATAACTACCAAATAATTTCACTAGACCAGGGATGTCAAACATATTGCCCACAGGCTGGATCTAGCCTGTGGAGCAGTATGATTCAGCCCATGGGTCACTGGACCAATCCCATGTTGGCCCTGGTACTGTGCGTCCCACACAGCTGGCAAAGGGGTACATGATCCATGTAGTGCCTCACTGGACCAGCCCTATGCACAGACCCTGGGGCCAGCCTCAATCATACCATGTTGTGTCAGTGCGTAAGGCTGGTCCAACAGGGCACCACATGCAGCACATACCTAGTGCTGGCCCTCTGTGCTGTGTGTGCAACCAGTCCAGCCCCACATGAGGTATGCACTGGCCCCAGGGCTCACTGTGCACCTGGCACTTGCATGGGGTACAGGCTGCCCACAGCATGCAAACTCGACTCGGCACTGCACAAGGATTCTGGGGTGCAGGCTGCATGAGGCGTTTCAGATTGCACTCCTGTGTTGTCTGCAGTACAACGTCCAGCCCATGCACCCCACTGCCAGCCCTATGTTTTGTGTGCACAATTTGCCCCAGAGCCAGCATGTCCCATTGGTTTGAAATGATAAATAGTGAAGAAAAAAATTAAGCACGCCTGCATTATCCTTGTCTGTAACACCACAGGTTTCCACACACTCCCATTGTGAAGACCTTTTGTCTGCAGGGTTGCCTTCCCCAACTTACTTGCTTCCTGAGAGAAAAGCAGCCCAATCAGAGCTACTGAATGTGCTGAAGAACAACCACCTGGTTTTCCACCACAGGCAGCAGAAAGGCAAGCAGGAACACTTGGTACAGACTAAGGATGGGTTGAGGAGTTTCCAGGTGTTTGGGAAGACAGGCACACACTGGACTAGTGCTGCCACAACTGGGGAAGATCAACATCAGGAGCCTGAGAGGGTCCAGTGCTTAAAGATCATCAATAAAATGCTCTTAACTCTTTTGGTCATCCCTTTCCTATAGCAGTACAAAAAATGACCATTAATAATCCCAATAAAGCCTCTTAGCAACAAACCACTTTAACCCAAGAATCAATATTCTAGGTTGCTGGCTATTGTATAAAAGCAACTCACCTGATCAGTTAACTGCTTCCAGAGGGGCATTCTCAGCCAGCCTGGGAAAACAGACCTTTCAACAAGACACCATATGAGCTGGAATATTTCCAAGTACCACAAAAATACAGTGAATAAATTCAATTTTGTTTGAAAATAGACAATATGGAGGCAAACACATTTTAAAATTAAAGCTAAAGAGGCGGGAGAGGGAGAAAGAAGCTTGGACATTTAAGATGAACTGGAGACAGCAAACCTGATCAAAGTGCAGTATTTCTCTTCAGAGAGTGCTTTGCCTCAAAACTTTTCTTTCTAAATCCATGTGGAATTGAACTGCTCTCTGCCCTGTCATAACATTGGACAACATATTCCATTTGTTGAGCCCCTAAAGAAGGTGTTACAACAGCTAAACTCTAGACAGCCAATAGGGCTGTGAGAAATTTCACTGGGTGTTTCGTTTTGAACGTTTCAATGTGTTTCAAACTCGAAACAGTGAAATTGAAATGAAACAAAAGGCTTTGAAACAGCTTTGAAACGAAACAAGGGCACTTGAAACATTTTGAAAGTTTCAAAACATCTTGAGTTTCAAAGCTGGGCTTACTTGGCTTCAGTGCTGGTCCCAGCTGTCAGCAGCGGCCTGCTGTCATCCTGCATGCAGATCCAGAGGACCGCACCCCCCAGGAGGAGTATGGGACAACCTTGCAATCCTCCCAGGGGTGTGGGCCCCTGGATCTGCACATGGGATGACGTCATGCTGTTGCAGCAGCAGTCTTCCCAGCACTCAGCATGGGCTGAGCCCAGCACCGGTCCCAGCCAGCAGTGGTAGCATCCTGTCATCCAGCATGCAGATCCAGGGGCCTGCACCCCCTGGAGGCATCCAGCACAACCCTGCAGCCCTCCCAAGGGTGTGGGCCCCTGGATCTGCATGCTGGATGACAGGAGGCTGCCGCTGCTTTGTGGGGCCATCAGCATCAGCAATCTTCCCAGCGCTGGACACGGTTGCACCCAGCACCGGTCCCAGCTGGCAGCCTCCTCTTATCCCATGTGCAGATCTGGGGGCCCACACCCCCAGGAGGAGTCCCCCCATCCTGCCCGGGGGTGCAGGCCCCCAGATCTGCTTACCAGATGAGAGGAAGCTGCTGCTGCTGGAAAGTGTCATGTGTTTTTGCTTTGAACAGTTTAAGGTGCAGTTTTCCAGAAACCTATGCACCCATCTCCTTGAAACGTTGCAGGCATCATGCCCTCAGAAGGCGCTACCATCCCCGCAATTTTCATCTGAATCAGGCAAGAAATGACAACATTTTAGGCATTTTCATGATTCCCCATTATAGCCTATGGGTGAAACATTGAAATGTGTCAAAACAGCAAAACAGTTTCAACGAAATGAAACAGAGCAGTGCTTCAAAACGAAACAAAATGAAACGCTGTCCCTCTGAAACAGCAAAAAGAAGTCAAAATAAAAATGTGCTGTTTCACACAGCCCTAACAAGTCAAGTCTTTTACTGCAACTAGGCCTAAACCACTTGGGGAAAGTGTTAGCTTTTCCACTGCCTTTTCAGTTCCTAGGGTACTGTGGGTACTTCCATAAATTATAATTATACTTTGGAGGTTTACTCAATTAGGATGTTTTCAAACAGTTGAGTGATGGTTTGGCTTTAAACCACTGAAATTCCTCGTAAGGTCAAAACTGTTGACTTAATATACGAACAATGCCAAGAACCAAGATCTGAAGATGGTGCACTGAAAACAATACTCAAAAAACAGAAATCTTACAGAAATCATATAGTCTTCAGTTGATAGACTTAAGTGATGTCATGTTTTAAAATTAAATGTAAATAAAAGGTTTATTTTTACAGCAACTGTTAATTTTTGGCATTTATTCAGATGTCCTAATATTCTATGAAAGGTAAAGTCCAGAATCACTTAATGCAGCTCAAAATGAGCAGCTCCATGGGCCATATATCTTGTTTGCTGAGCTATCACAGTCAACTGGAAGTTAGGGGTGTGGCCAAGGTGGGTAGTCTGCTGCAGAATCTCTTGGGGCCCTTGGGCCCCAGTGAACAAAGTAGTTAGCAGGAGGAGGGTGAGCAAGGGCCACTCAGCTTGTCACCAATGCCATCGCTGTGTGCTTGCCTCACCTCCTTTGCTGCTGGCCAAACTGCTGAGATGCCACTGTTACTTTGTGCTCCATAACAGAGCCGGTGCTGGAGTTAGGACTGGAGATGCCATTGCTGCCACGGGCCCCAGGGCTCTGCCACTGCTGCAGTGTTCCCTGGGCCAGAGCCACCTTGTGCCTGGGCTAGATCGGACCTGTAAGGAGCCCAGCAATCTAGATCTGGTCCTGGGCATGAGGCGAGTTTGACACCTCTGATTTGATGCAGCATCATTTCCAGCAGTTCAGACAAACAGAAGTGTAGAGGTAATAGCTGTGGGAAAGGTAAAACTTGTATTCTATTATGGGTATAGGGTGCTTGATCATTTCCGTTAAGTTTTCTTGAATCAGAGTAGTTGTAATAGATCTGACTTCCAAAAATATAGATGTTATTTATAAACTTCCCATAATCTTAGTCATATCAAACTCTCCAGTATTCTAACTGAAGACAGATGGACATTGTACCCTCCTTCTTCATTTCTGCATTATCATATCTACTAATGCTACAGGTCACTTTTTGTGAGCACTGTCCAATTTATCTGTGAGGCCTTGTATTAATTTACATTTTCCTTTTTTTTTTCAAAATGTTTTTTAAGGCCACTTTCCGCTATATTTTTCATACCTTACTCTGCAAGTAATCCTACACTGAAATTAATAGAATAAGATTCACAGAATCGAGTACTGCTCACTGAGAATAAAGGTAGCCACTAAACATTTTCTTTGGTATAAATTATTTTAGGCCAAACTTTACCTGGTTTGATGCAAGTATAAATTATTTTTGAAACAATAAGAACTACTAATATAACGACATTCTTAACCAAATGTACTACTTGCAAGTTCTTTAAAGCTCAAATCTGAAGGATCACATCCTGAGTTGGATAGTTACCTATCTTGTGACTTAAGTCAGCCAAGCACCTTGTAAGATTGTACAAAAAATATTGTTCTACTTCTGGACTGTAACTTGAGAAAGTGAGGCACAGAGGGAGGTGTCTACTGTGTAACCTATTTACATTTTTTTTCTATTGGATGCGTTTTACACACTGGAATTAAGGGTTTATAAAATAAAACAAAACAAATAAATCTTTGCGTTTATCTTTAAAAAGTACCTCAGAACATAACAAAAAATCATTTTTAATTCTGATACATATTAAAACATTTTAGTCAGTTGTGCCTGACAGCATAACACGACAGAAATGCACAAGACTTTAAACATGCTTTAAAATGACATTCAACAAAGTATTTAAAATTTAATAAATAGCATACTGTCACACACAAATACATTTTCATACTGAATCATTAAGCCTACTAAAAACAGACTGGCAAAGAATAAATAAAACAGTAGTTGACTTTTTGTTTTCCTTTTTAAAAGATGTAGATTCTTGCTATCACGCTAGTAGCCACATATTAACCTGCTTATCACAAAATTGGAAATTATGAACAATTTTTCCACTCATCAGGTTTGTTCCGACATGTAATACTATAAAAATTAAGATAAAAAGAAATACACATAAAGGGATTAAAAAAAAATAAAATAACCACCAGTCTGTAACCAAGTAAACCAGTTTTTAAATACAATGAATAAATAGGGAATTAGTAAAGCAAATTCAATTGTAACAAAATGCAACACCCCAAGAAAAGAGCCATGGAAATATATAGCCATTGCAATATTAGATAATAGTACTTAAAGTGATAGTGCTTGTGCACTAAAGTTCATTAGAGACCTTAATATGATTTTAGTGCAAATCCCTTGAGTCCAAACAAGCTTTATACCCTATATTACTAGGGAAAGATCTATTACGAGTTGGAACTTATCCTGTAGCGTATTTGTACATGTATCAGATATTTTAAGAACTAATGCATATTCAAGTGTTTCAGCTATTTGTTTTTTGTCCTCTAAGAAGACTAATAACTTGGGATTTTTACATATTATTTGGTTGTACCATATTAGATTGCAATTTATTAAAGTCCGTGCTATAAAAGCAAGGAAAATGCTCTTCACATCAGTTTATCCAATTATACCTGCAATTCATATATCACTGCATTTTGAACTTTTAAAACAAAATGTGTTTTGGAGAAAGTCTCTCCTCCCTTTGAAAAAGTTCACATTATTATTAAATTCAAGAATATTTAGACAGTGTTATATAATCTTGGAAAGGTAAACTACCTATTTTAGATTAACAAACCCTACCAGCATTTAGTATATTAAGTTACCAGTTTGTTGGCAATAATACAATGGATTCCATTTCAAAAAGAAAATCATTCTGTACAAATTAACCTGTTAAAATGAGGGAAACAAACAGGAAGTCTTGAGCAGCCATATTTCTTTTGTGAGCTACAGTACCAGAATAAACTAATTTGAAACTAACTGGGATGAACATTAGCTACATAAAGGAGTAACCAGGTTATACTGGATACATATAATATATTCTGAGTTGTAAAAATACTCAACTCACACAGTCCATGGATTTATCCAGCGTAAGAAAAGTATTCAACTACGTGGGCTAAAATATTTCAACGTGATTTTGCTCTGGACTTTTTAAAACTAAAGCTAGTTTTTCTAACTGTGAAGTACAAAACAATTACTGATATTGCTCCAACTTGTATACAAACCTCCCCTATTCATTTCGTACCTAACAAAGTAATAATGCCTCATCATCACTAGTTTCATTTTTCAGTGTTGCTTCTAAGCAAGTGTCAGGTATCTGGGCAGTATGTACAATACCACAACGCTCACATGGCCCATCTCGATTACATGATCTTATGCCATGATGTGTTCCACTATAAGGCTGTCTAAGCCCCTGTCCTTGATCTGAGGTAAGATCAAGCAGAGGTCTTGAACAGTCATTCATATCAAAGTCTGAAGCTACATCAGAAACTGGAATTAACATTTCAACATCGTCATCTTCGTCTCTTCCATTTACCCCATTATCAGCCTGTCTCAAAGGACTTTGGTTCTGATTTACTGAATTTGATCTCCCTAGAGTAAAGCGTACCCATCGTAAGCCTTGAGTCATACGACTTAGCGCACTAGTGAGTTGGTGACGTGCCGGACTTGTACTTGGGGGTTCTACGCTTGTTGCTTCTCTTCCATTATCTGTATTACTACTGCTGATATTCTGATTTGAGGAACTTCCACATGCTCCTACTGTTGCTTCTATTGCTGTTGCAGGTGGGACTTTTTGAGGCAAACTGGCAGCAACACCACCAACAGCTCCTGCAGTGTCTCTTCTTTCATTTTCTGTGTCTGTATCATCAGACTCCACTGAAAACAAGCTTCTGTGAGTACTATTTCTTTCTGCTTCTCTACTAGTACTCTGGCTGGCAACAACATCATCTCCATCTGCTGATACCAATGCCAATGATCCAGAATGACGCGACCTTGCAAAATTAAAAATTCGATTCAAAATATTACTTGACCTGCCGGCAATAGGAAGTCTTATTGAGGTAAATCCAAGCTGAGATCGCACTGCTAGTCTGAGATTTTCCAAAACTGAAGCCTGAAAAAGAAGAAACAAATTAATCAGATTTCTGGTAGCTTCCTGGCATAACAACAAAGGATGAATATATAGTTCCTGTCCAAGGACCATAAAACCTAAATGAGAATAAATGTAAATGATCAGATACTAAGGCAATGAATATAGTATAAGAAGTTATAAAGAATAGAATCCAGTCCATACACACTGCACTGATTGTGGATGTGTAATCTTGGAATGTGCAAGAATCTTTGGGAGTTAAATTAAAGTTTCCAGTTCTCTTATGAGTGGAAATTGAATGAAGAGTCTGAGAGAAATAGGGGAGAGATGTTGGGTGAAAGCAGGCCTAGATGATGTACAGATCTTGCAGGGGTAGGAACCAATTTAAATGTGACAACTAAGATAAAAGAGCTGGTAAGAGGACAGGAGAAAAATAACGTAGAAAGAATGAATTTTTGTGCAATTCAAGGCTCCATGTCAGTGCTTTTCAACTAGGGTGCTACAGCATCCTAATGTGCCATGAGATCCTATTAAGAGTCTTGCCTTGCTGCTGCTGCCAAGTGACACTTCTTCACCATGCCTGTTTCTGGAAGGCACTGTGCAGGGCCAGAAAGGCACTGTGCAGGGCCAGAAAGGCATTGTGCAGGGCCAGACTAGGAAGATGATTCCCTGTAGCCTGGCTTAAATAAGTGCTGCCCCTGCCCTGCCAATGAGGGGCACCCCTTAGGCTTCATGTATCAAGGCAAAAGTCAGGGAAGGGAGCCTGCAAGGGTAAAATAAGGGGCTTTCTGTGCCCACAACTGCAGAGGATGCACTAAATTAAAAAAAGTTACAGGTGAGAAACATAGTTCTATGTAAAAGAGATGGAGAAGAGCGATTAATTATCAACAGGAGATAAAGATGAATACAAGTATTATTAAATATTATGCAAGAAATTCAGGAAAAGTCTGTAGTAGTTGAGGTACAAGATAACCAAGATATCAAGAGTCTATCAACCCCAGAGCAGCAGTGTGTGTCAACCAGGTAATTCCCAAGTACATCCTGCCTACCCACTCCCTCACATACTCCAAATCTAGAAATATGCTGGTGAAGACACTCTGGGAGCATCCATCCATTGCTGCTTTCAAGCAATATTTGAGACCTCTGGTTCTCCGAGTGGCTACAGAGGGATGCGCTAGAGCAAGGGTGGGAAAAATGCGGCCCACAGGCCAGATGTGGCCCAACAGGCCATTCTATCTGGCCTGCAGGGCCCCTAAAAATTTGAAAATTAATATTTATCTGCCCCTGGCTGCCTGCCATAAGGCCCTTGATGGCTTGTCAAAACTCAGTATGCGGCCCTTCGCCTGAAATAATTGCTTGTCCCTGCGCTAGAGCATTTTCATACTCATATTTCTGGGTTTGGATCAGAATATGCTTGGGGATGGCTTTGCTGGGACAGGGTGCCACCCGGCTGAAGACATGCTCCAAGAATCTGACAAGGAAGATCAGGAGGAAAGAATGCATTTCACCAGTGCTATTGACATCAACATACTTTAGGACTGCAGGAGAAGAACAAGGGATTCAATACAACACCAAATTACAGGTCTAACAGATGAAAAGCATACACAATGGCCAAAGCAGTGAAATACAGGAAGCTAAATCAAGCAGCCCAATTTTCAGAAGAACCCAACAACTTCCAATGAGATAACTGTTCCACTAATCTGATGTCCAGCTCTTTTGAACATGGAGCCATTTATTTAGGTGCCAAACTATGGCTTTTGGAACACAACTTTAGGTCTTGTGTATGAAAAATCATGGCTAGGATAAAGACAAATCTCTTCCAAATGTATCATTTCATCCAGTTTATTACCTAACATAAAGAACAGAGACTTTCTTTTATCTCCAGCAGTCCCTAGACTTACAATGATGTCATTTTATTCAATGGCTTTCCCCTCCTTTCTTTTCAAATACCACATGTCCCAATATATATACACACGTTTCCAGAATACAGTGGCTAATATTAGGCATGTGAGTTCATATTAGGTGACCTAATCAGTAGCACAATTATCAAAAAGGATAAGTGATTTGGGACTTCTCTTAGTACAGCTGTTTCTTGCAGGTGGTCAGCATTTTCCACAAATCAAGTACTTCTGAGATTTCTTAAGCCTGGAAACTTTAGTTCAATAGTAACTTTTTGCAAATCTGAACCATGCCTAGTCATCAAAGCCTCAGGTGCAAAGAGTAGTTAATACATCCTATCTTCACTTAAAAAAATACTGACAAACTCCTTTTTGTAGCAATTAAAAGAAACTACATATACCAATTTAAAACAAAAGCTTGGGAGTTCCTTCACCATTTCATAGCTGTATTTTTGAACTGTTGAATGAGTCTCTCTCTCTCTCTCCTCATATACACATTTTGCATCAACATTTAAACTTCAGCAGAAGTTAGGAGTATAATTTTAAGCAAGATAGCCCCTTATGACCAGCTCTCTCTACTGCCAAGATCAGGACAGGACAGTTTAAATGATAGTCTCACCACCCTCTTTAGACCTCATGCACCAATTTGGTAATGTTGAAATCTGTTCCGAAGTAAGACCTTCTTAATTGTGAGCAAATCAAAGCCTGGTTAGAAATTTTGCATAAATATTCATGTACTTCACATTAAAACCATATTTTAGCCTATACTTAAGATTAAATATACATGCTGTTGATTTGGTTTCCTATTTGCTACAGAAAAATGAAGATTTTCTCTTTTGAGGGAGAAAACCACAGGAAACCCTGGGTTTCCCTTTACAAGCTGGCAGAGTTCCAGCCTGCAAGGGGCTGCTTCGGGTGGGGACAGGGACGGGGACTGGGAGGAGGACTATTAGGCAGGGTTGCCATGTGCATGTGTGTGCACACGCATGCATGTGGCAGCCAGGCAGTCTAGTGGAAAGCAGCTCCGTGCAGGTAAATCTATTGATGGGGGTGGTCATAGGTGAGGTGTGGGCAGGCAGGGGGGCACAGGTGATACACAGGGGAGGTACATGCACGCACAGATTTCTGCACTCACAGCAGGCATGTGGGCCAGCAGGTGGGACCCAGCATGAAAGGGTGAAGCAGGGCAGTGAGACTCATCTCCACTGGTGCCAGCACCGGGACCCCTGTGCCAGTAGCCTGAATAATGGAATGGCAGGGCATTGTGCTGCCCTCACCTCCTCCCACCACCAGCTGCTTGTGTGTTGGGCCATGGCTCTATCCCAAAGGGGAGGTGGCTTGGGGGCAGCTGGGCTATAGTGGAGGGGGTAGAGCTGTGGCCCAGCACATCAGCAGCTGGCAGCAGGAGGAGGTGAGGGCACTGTGGTCCCCCCTCACATCTGTTACTCCCCATGCTGCTGGTGCTGTGGTTGGCGCAGGTCTCCTGGCAGTAGCAGCAGCAATGAGTCTTGCTGCCCCTCTCCTCTCCTGTGTCAGGTCCTACCCGCTGGGATGTGGAAGCTCTGGGAGGGGGAGGAAGGGGGAGGGGAGCAGGGCATGGAGTCCTGAGCCCCACAGTGGGCAGCCTGTATCCTCCCCCTGCACCCCACAGGCTCTACTTGGCTCTGCTCTGGCCACTCACAGGTGAGAGAGGAGCTGTGGGTTGGGAGTGATGGGCACTGAAAGAGATGGGGGTGGGGCTACAGGTCAGGAGTGATGGGCACTGGTGGGGATTGGAGGCTACAGGTTGGGAGTGAGGGGCACTGACATGGCAGAAGGATGCAGGGGACTGTGGGTCAGGAGTAAGGGACACCAGTATGGGCAGGGGCAAGGCACCAGCATATCAGGGCTGCTTAGCACCACAAAGCAGTGGGGGGGGGGTACAGCCACAGCTAGACCTGCATCCTCGTGAGCAAAGGGGGCAGGGGGAGCTCTGATTTTCCTTGATTAAAAAAAAAAAAACCCAAAATCAAACACTGAAATATACAGGTACTTAGAATTTATTTTATTATAATGATTGAGACACTGGTGAGCTTGTGTTCAAACTGATATCTATCTATATCTATATATCGTAGCTTTTCATTTTCATTGAGGAAAAACACAGATTTGGGGGGGTTTAAATCAGAGAATTTTGGATTTTTTAAAAGAAAAGGCCAGGATCCTTGCTCATTAGAGATTCTCTCATTTTTCAGAGATTAGGTCCAAATTCTTCATGCTCTAGCAGGTGTGCTTAACGATTAAGTATGAGAGTAGTCCCCTGCTAGGACTACTCATGTTTAAAGTCAAATGCACTCTTTTGGAATCACAGGATTAGTAACTGATGACCAACATTTGTAATAGTTACTTATTAGTGACATTCCCTTTATTTTTGTGAATTATCATCAACAGCCACTAAGCAGTGACAGTTTTAAAGTTGCTTATGACTCAGGAATTCAACAGGTCCTGTTAAATGCTACTGTATGTTAGTTTCAAAACAGATCTTCAGAGAATGGTCCTAAATGCCACCTTGTGGCTAATTATATAAAACAAAGAAACAAACGTGCAAAAATAAAACTAAAATCCCATTTTAAGAAAAAATATTATTTAAAAATTTTAAAATTAGATTTTTATTTTGATAATGTAGCTCTTACTAAAATATCTTGGTGGTGTGCACTCTTTCACATTTTCAGTGCACATCCTCAAATTGCAAGATCTTTCATTTTAAAGCAGAAAATCAATTCCCCTCATATCCCTAATAAAACAAACATTTTCTATCTCTTCCAAGCACAGAAAAAAATATATATGGAAAACTGTGATGAGCAAAATTTGTTTGTTAACCTCTTTTTCTAGACCAAGTATACTGTTGGGAGAGATGTTAAACAAGCTCTCAGTGGCATAATGACCTCTCTCAAACCTCCCCCTTTCATGAAGTTGATCCACAGAAGATATTAGGAAAGAAGTCTTGCTTTTGTATATTTCCTGAATTACTCTGGTTAAAACAGCACTACTACCACAGAATCTCACTCAGACCTTTTATTATGAAAAAAGGGTAGATTGGAGCATTTGTCTTTAAGCTTTATCATTCTTCATTCTCTAACATTCCACTTACATTATCTCACACCATCTCTTCCTCACTGAAAAATCATCTTTCTTCAGTTTCTAAAGCCATATACAAATCTTCAGTTTCTACTGGGAGAAAACCCATTCTCCTGGTAGAAATCAGAAGCATATAGAGGTTTTAACTTTTGGTCTCAGGCCAAAAACGGCCATTCTGGAAGAAAAATAACCCAACTACAACCAGAAATTGCTCCTGGGACAGTTACAGAGTTTTCTGTAAGCAGTGTAGGTTAGATCAGGATCCAAGAGAACACACACATTCACCCTTTGGTGGGAGGTAGGGGCAAATCTTAGACCAAATTTTAGGCACTTATCCTCATACTTCCCCCTAACTGGAATAATCTCAGTCTCAGGAAGGCACAGAGAGCAGGAGAAAGGAGGTGGCTGCAAGCTGAATGCTTGTATGCTCCTCTCCCCAAAGCTTTTCTACCAGTATCAATTTTTTGGTAGAAATGAAGGGTAGAAATGATTGGCTGTTTGTGGTCTAAGAGCTAGAACAACAAATAAGAACTACCGAGTCTAAAGTATCCCCCCCAAATCTATCTTATTGTTTAAATTACAACTTATAAAAGAAGCTGAATCCTACAAAGATCACAGAAATGCCACAAGGACCTTGTATATCAAAAACCCTAACATAAATACTCTTTCTGATGTTAAAATACTTTTAATTAGGGGGGAGGGAGAAAGTTTCTTTAAACATCCATAAATGTATATGTTAAATTACTGACTAACACAAGCTACTAATTCAGTCATTTTAGTTGCTGTTACGTAAAAAAATAATTATTTGTCCCTGTTACAGAGAAGAACTAAGCTCTTAACTATTTCTATACGCAACACAAATTTCTTTATTATGAGGGTCACAAAAATGTCAAAAAGATCTACTATTTCCTGCTTGAACAACAATCATGGATCCTTAGACAAACTACTTATGTTTAAAGCAGGAAAAGGAAGTGTCAATTTTTTTTTGTTCAAATCTCTAACTATAAAGTATCATCTTTAAGCAGGCCTTGTAGAGATCAATCTACGCCTGTTTATTACACCCTTGTTCCTCAGCATCTGGGCTATAGCCATGCCGCTGTTGAATGCAAAATCGTTTCCAAATTAGGAGAACTGCTGTTTTGCTATCTTTGCCAGGATAAGTAAAGAGGAACGATTTGCTACAAGAGCTAGGAGATTAGCTGATGCTGCTAGCCTATTATTTGATGTACTGCTATCAATGAAGCCAGTTGTTCAGTTGTGGCTTACCATCCCCCTTATTAAGAAAATAACACCCAATTTCTGCGTGCAACCCTAATATATGAAATCTAGAATCTCAAATCAAAAAATAGCTCCAACATATGTTAACACAAAAGGTCTAATTCCCCACTAATGTATACACAGTTCAAGATTTAAATCCCATTTCCCATTATATACAAATGTGTTTAACTTTGCTATTGTTAATGGTTTATCATAGTGCCTAAAAGCCTTAGTTGCAGATCAGGACTCCACTGACCTAGATGGTATATTTTAAAAAATAAAACCAAACCAAACCACTTGGTAAGCAACTTGCTTCTGCGTGTCACACTGCGTGTCCAAAAATACCGATTTAGACTGAAGAACAAAATAAGAATCAAGACACCTAACATGACAGAAAGCAAAACATTAGTCTGTAGAACTGTTGTGACAATCCAATCTCTTACCTGATTTGGGGAGCAAACAGGAAAATCTTCAACTGGTGGAATTAAACCTTGAGCAATCAACTGTCCATAAGATGGAGGAGCTTCTCTTCTTAACAACTCAGCCTCAACTCTTGACAACTGAGTTTCAAATGATCTTTCAAGAAAAATAAGAAAATTACATAGCATATAACCATACAAAACTTATTCATAAGCAGGGGCAAACTGATGTAATTCATAACATTTGTAGATCGCAGATATTTATTACACAACTCCAGTTCTAACTCAGATCTCTGAGAAGTTACAACTGAAAAGCATTTTAATATATTCCTGTCCTTTAATGTGAATTAAAACAATTATAGCAACAGAGAACAAAAATGAAAACTCTTGCACAGAAATGCCATTAGTTAATCACAGCCACAATATTTAAATTTCAATTCAGAATGAGACCACAGCCCAAAAATTGACATCAATTTACTTTTTCCTGGTTGACAACCAAACCAAAGCTAGCTTGTCCAGAGGCAAGCAAATCAGAATTATTCTTCTTCCACCCTCCTTTTTTCTTATTGTCAAATAAAGGATTTCAGAACTATGATGGAGGGATCACATTTGGAAGTCATACCATCCTCAAAAGATCGCTCTTATTGATATGTGCTTCAGTTCAAGTGTTTGCTGTGTTATATAATTAGGATACTTCAGCCTGGATTCAGTAATGTGCTACTCACCTTCGTTCAAACATTCTCAGTGAGTACAGCTTACATGTACATCCCAGTGCAATGACAAGCAGCAGTCCACAGATAAGGCTCCCAATGACAGCCGCAGTTATTACTCTGGTGGGCACAATGACCGGACAATTCTCTTCATCACTACCATCACCACAATCATCTTGAGAGTCACAAACCCAACTCTCAAAAACACAGCGGTTATTTTTACAGTGGAAATTTCCCGGTTGACAGAAGAAGCAATTCTTCTCATCTGAACCATTAGGGCAATGATTCTGGTAGTTGCAACGATCAGATCGAGGATAGCAAACTCCATTTCGAGAGCAGGGAAATTCATCTTTTTGGCACATACTGCAATTGGTTTCATCCCTTCCATTTGGGCAATGCCAATAGCCATCACAGCGCTGTTGCTCTGTGTAACACCCCCAGTTTCCACCACATGGAATCTCCCATGGCAAACAGAAGCCATCTACTTGGTATGTAGCATTAAATCCTCTTGCAGCATTCACCTTGTCAGCACAAAAATGCACTCTTATCTGCCCAGAGGACGAAACAACTGTAAGAGGAGCATGAGAGTCAAATGCAGTTAACACACGCAAAAGCTTGCGTGGATTTTCTTCTAATCCATCATATATTTTGACGTAGTCTCCATAACCAGTACCATCAAGTTTAAAGTCAGTGAAGCGCAAAATGACTTTGCGGTGATCACCCGTGTCTATTAGCCAGGTACAGTTGCTTCCAGGAGGATAAAAGTCTGGATAATTGGGAGAACTGAAAGTACCATAAAAATATTTTAACCACTGCCCACATGTTGCAACATCACAGTCTATTTCATCTCCTAAGTCAAAACAATCAATATTTCCATCACATTTTAAAGATTCTGGAAGGCAAGTATAAACTTTGGTGACACGAGAAAGACACTGGAACTGGTTGTAAGCACAAGGTTGAAAGGAAGAAGCTGTTGGAGGATTAGCTTTGGCACAGATTTCTTCATCAGAGTTGTCTCCACATTCATCCATGTTATTACATTTCCAATTTTCTGGAATACACTTTCCATTAGCACAATGAAACTGGTCACAATCACAGCTTGGTTCATCAGATTTCCCTGAAAACAAAATTTACAAATATAGGTAAGTCCTCTTAGATTCTACAGCCTTTCATCTCTGCATATTGGATCTCAAATACTATGTCACTAACAGTGGCTAAGTGCCTGGCAACTATTTAATGGTCTGTAAATCAGCAGCTCCCAAAGCAGACATTGTGGCATTTAGAAGTGCAGATCATGAGCCTCATAGATACTCAATTGTAAAAGTTGGCCTTGTATGAAAGTGGGGTTGCAAGCACAGAAAGATATGGATTGTTGCCATAAATTACTGTAAACCCAAACACTCACTTAAAATATAATATTTAAAAGCCAATTCTGCCAAAATGACATTTTCAACCAGATTCTCAGCTGCTGTAAGTCATGGAACTACTGAAATCAAGGGAAGTCTGACTATTCACATCAGCTGAACATCTGGACTTGTCAATGCCTCAATACCAGATTTATAATATCCATGCCCTAGAAAAGGTTTCTACAATTATTAGAGGTATTTATGTTAAAAACCCATGGCCCTTCAACTGAATCCTGTATGCATGAATACAGGTTGGGGAACAATTAACCTCCTGAGGTGCTACAAAGAAGGACCTGGAGGTTACAGTCAACCATAAAATACATATAAGCTAGTGTGCTCTTGCTGCCAAAAAGCAAAACCAATACTGGGTTGCAAGTGATATCCCTGCTGTTAGAAGTCAAGGGACATGATTCTTTCACTGTGTTCGACACTGGTGAGGCCTCACCTGGAGTACTGTGTTCAGTTTGGGACCCTGCATTTCAAGAAGGTTGACAGACTGGAAAGAGTCCAGCAGAAAGGAACAAAAATTATTAGAGGCTGGGAAACAAGACTGATGAGGAAAGGCTGAAGAGCTAGGATTATTTTGTATGGAGAACAGAAAACCAAGGGAAGATTTGATAAGTCTTCAAATGGGCTTTTCTTTGTGGCTGTAGGGGACAGGACTAGGAGCAGTGGACTCAATGAGCTACAGCAGAGAAAATTTAGGTTGAAGATTACGAAGAACTTTCTCACTGTGAGACTAGTCAAGCATTGGAACAGGCTGCTAAGAAATTGAGGAATCTCCATCCCTGGAAAATTTCAAGAGCAGGTTAAATAGACACTTAGCTGGGATGGTTTACTTAGGGATGACCCTGCATTGTGTAGGGGGCTGGACACATGAGTTCCCTTCTAGCCCTACTTTCCTATGATTCTGTATAGACAAACAGTTGGGCAGGGTCTTCAACAAACATGTTGCACGATAGCAAACATATGGTGCATCTATACTGCAGATTGCAGTGTAGCACACAGACACTCAAGCTGCCTTAAAACAAGTTGGTCAGGTACTAGAAGCACTTTATATGTGGTAGCAATGAGCTCAATACAGGCTAATTCACCCTATTCTTTATACAGTTTCCTTTAGAAATAAGTAATATAAGTTTGTCACCATTGAGTGCTTTTAAAACCCTCAGCAACCAGAATATATGAATGGAAAAAGGTTGATTGGGAAGAGACCCCAAGAGTCACATGTAATTAAAAATGTAACTATTAAAAGTTTAGTAATGAGAGAAGTGCTTTCAACCCCAGTTCTTTAAAAGCATGTGAAAATAACTGAAAAAACACTTACCCATTTACACACAGTTTTCTTCTTTTTCCTTTTCAAGAACAACAAATTAAACTACCAGCCAGCATCACAAAGAATTGTGGCCAACAGAAGCAGCCATTCACTGTCTCTTTTGTACTGTTATACCAGCTCCACTTTAGAGTAAGTGTTTGTTTTTCATTTGGAATAAAGGTCCATAAATCCGCAAAGTGCACACAGTTCTCTTAACCCAGAAGTACGTTTCCTGGGAAATGGGGAAGCATTTAGTTTCACCAGTCTTGTTAGTTATTTGTATTGCCATTGTGGATAGAAGCACTTGTCATGTGTCAACTAGCCATAGCGCTATATGCTACAAAAACAAAGAACAAAAAGAGGCCTCCGTCCCAAAAAACTTACACAATCAAAGAAAAAAAAAAAAGGACACATTCACAAGGAAATCAAGAAAAATTATGTATTGGTCTATACAACTGGAAGTACCAGAATTGCATCAGAGACCCAAGAGTCATCATTTTGGAGTTTCGCGGCATCACAATGAATAAAGTTTTAAGAAGAATCAGGTAGCTTTACAGATAATACAGCCGAAGGGGTTGTTTGGTGAAGAATTAAACAGCAATGTAAGTGGGAACAGGTTTTCTAATAAGCAAATGAGAAAGAATAGATAGGAATAGACTGTGAAAGGTTTTGAAAGCAAAGAGCAGTAGATTAAAAAAATATTAATTAGATGTTCAAGCTTTCAGTTTTGGCTGAAAGCAAAATGTTAGCTAGTGGATTACTTTTGGGAGGACTGTACTATAAAAACTTTACTGCTGGTGGGAACAGAGGTCTGAGTGAGTTAAAAGAAATGTTAGGGTACAGCAAAGTGTAACAGCCAAAGCCAGACCAGAACGTAATGAAAAGGAGTAAAGCAGTGAATCCCTCAGGAACTCTGAGATGATCAGCAGAGTCTACCAAAACCAAGAAGAACAGAAAGGGAGCTGCATACAAAAGTGGTTGAAAATGAACCAAAAAACAAAAATGAATGAAAAAAGACAACACACATTTAATATGATAGCACTAAGAAGAATCAGAAAATTGAAGGCAAAACAGAAACAGCTTTGGAGCGTCCCATTATTAAACAGAGGACTATCTAGAAAGAAACCAACAGCACCACTTGTTTGTAAAATATTTGAACGTTCTGAAAAGGGAACAAAGATGTCGTCTCGCTTACATTACCCAAGGGTAGGATTAAAAAAAATGTACCCATTTTAAACAATATGTGAGCAAGAAGCAACAACAGAGATGAAGATGACCAACCAAGCACAACTTAAGGAAACGTGGCTTTGAATTGAAGGTGAGAACTATGCAAAACAGGATCCAGCCTAGAGATTCAACCTACGCTGAGATTTAATGAAAAACAACAGAATGGTGGGAAAAAGAGGACTTCTAAATAAATAAAAAAAATCATCAATGCTGTTTATTTTACTGGAATAGAGAAGGCTAATAACTGAATGGATCCGACTATAACAGTTCAGTAACCAATCTCTTGAGTCAGGCCTTCCCTACTAGCCTTTTTAATAGCCTTAACAGGAAAAGACATGCATAAGATGTAGAAAGTTGATATGAAACAATTTTACATGTTAAATATCAAAATTTTAAATGTTCAACTGACATTGGTAAAAAAGGTAGATAGGGTACAGAATGACCTGAGAAACTGAACATGGAAGATTCAACATAGCCCCATGACACTGAATGCTAGTGTCCCAATCAAGAAAATAAATTTTGGGGCTGAAAAAGTTGTTTAGTTCCCATATTGCTAGAAAACGATATACCTGAGCCTATATGTTGATCCTGAGCAAAATAATGGAACAAACAGAGATGGGACTTGATAAAGATGTTAATATAATTAGTAGGGCTGCCAAATGTAATTGTGTTTAGTTGCACAATTAAAAAATTAGTTGCAATTAATCGCGATTTTAATTAACAGCTAAAACTCTAAATTATGAAGGCACTTTCTATGGTTGGGGGGTGGGGTGTGTATTTGAGGGGAACTTTAAAGGTGTTGGGGACTATGGGTGTGTGTACGGGGTTTGGAGCTGGGGGACACGACAGACACCCATACACCCTGGCAAGATACCCAACCTGAGTGGTTTCTGCGTGCCCCCGCCCAAGCATGACCCCAGCACTGGTAGGCTCACCCCGCCCTCACCCCAGCAGCAGCAGCAGCCACAGGCAGCCCAGGCTGGGGGCAAATGCTCCGGCCCCAACCCCGGTTCAAACTTCCCTGCTTACATGTTCAGTGGGTCCAGCAGCTCTGTGTGGGTCCCAGTGGGACACGGGCTCCGGTTAGCTGAAGCAGAAAGGCAGGGCAAGGGTGCACACCCACCCACAAACCCCACACAACTCCCATCCAGGGCCCCGAGCAGCCAGGCTGGCAGTGCCAAGTGCTCGGGGAAGGCAGCACTGGGTGATGGTGGGGCTTCCTGGCACCCTTGGACCCCATGACTTGGGCTCGGGAAAGCCTGGGAGCTCCAGCATGAGCCACCTCCAGGCCTGCAGGTCCCTGGGGAGCAGCAAGTTGGAAAGGTTGGCTACCCTTGATGTAAGATATTTAAGATTTGTATGCAGCATTTAACTTGGTTCTGCCTGCTAGTCTGAGGAAGAAACTAGAAAGATTAAAAAAATCACCATGTCATACATTAAATGGATTTAAAATGTTTTTAACTGATAGGTCTCAAAATATAAGTGCAAATGGGGAATTATCAGGGACTGGATCCTGCAGGAATCGTTTCAGGCAAACAGTATTTCAATATGGCCAAAAGTAAAGTTATACTATTAGTAACAAAGAATGCAGGCAATATATTGCAGAATAGGAATCGATCATGAAAAACCATGACTGAAGACTTGAGAAGTCATGGTAGATGATGAGCTCATGGTATATGCCCAAATCTAACAGTATAGCCAAAAGGACTAATGTGACAGGGAGGTTCATATAATCCTTGCACTTGGCACTGATATGACTTTTACTGGAATACCTTGTACAGTCCTGGTGTCCACAGTTCAAGAAAGTGAATATAGGAATCAGAAATGAGCAATAAGAATTAGGTAACGTTTCTTACAGCAAAAGACATGAGGAACTCAATTTGTTTAGCTTATCACGAAGAAGGTTAAATGGTTATTTGATCACAATAACTACAAGGAGAACAAATATCTGGTAACAGAGCACTCTTTATGCTAACAAAGGTATTCCAAGATTCAGCGGATGGAAAATAAAGATAGACTAATTCAAACAAAAATTGAAGTACAGGCTTTTTAGACACTTGAGAATAATTAACCCTTGGTGTTAATGTGGTAGACTTCTTATAATTGGAATTTTTTAAATTAAGACTGAATGTTTCCCCAAAGGATATGGGACATAACTATTTTCTAATGGGAGAAAGGTATTTGTAGGCTGGTTAGGTAGGCTCACTATCTTCTAAAGGCCTACAGCCTGAGCTAAGGTACACATCAATTACATAGTAGCCAGTATACGATCAAGTATTAGTTTATGCATCTTATCTTGTTGTTTCTCTTGTACTGTTCTTTCCTTTATTACAGGGGGTCTGCAGGAAGACTCATGATTTCAGGGCTCTGTGCCAAGAACTCTTAAAAATCTGGCAAAAGTGGAGATTAGAGTTATACCAAACTATTTTCATATGAACAGAAATAACTCTTAGCCTGGTCTCCAAACTTGGTTCTACAAAAATATTCTCTATTATACCATGTACCTAACTTATTTACTGCTTGGGCTAGACCAAAAAATGCAGACAGACTGTTACATAAATATACTGAGAGGGAGGAAACATTTTCTAAATTCAAACAATGAAACAAATTAGCCACCTACTTTATGTAAAAGAAAAAAGTTATGAAGGGAATATGAAGGTACAAGGTAACCTAGGGGATAGTGACCACCAGTTGATAGGATTCACTATCTGGCGTAAGGTGGGAAAGACAAAAAGTAAGGCAGTGGTGCTAGAGTTCTGGAAGGCCAACTTCAACAAGCTCAGGAGACTGGTTAGGGTGGGACTGAGGGGTAACTGCATCTGTGAGATGGGGGTCCAAGAAGGATGGGAGTTTCTCAAGGGACTGATCCTACAAGCACAGAGGGACAACATCCCAGTACACGCAGAGGGAGGCAAAAGAGCCAAGAAACCTTTTTGGCCGAGCAGGGGAATCCATGAGATCCTTCAGAGGAAAAATAGAGTGTCTTACATGCTGTGGAAGCAGGGGGCAGCACCAAAGGAGGAGTATACCTCACGCTTGCAGGGAAGCAGTGAGAAAGGTCAAAGCAGATACAGAACTCAAGTTGGCAGCAAAGATTAGGGATAACAAAAAGTCCTTCTCTTTAAGTAAATAGGGAGCAGGAAGAAGGCACAGGGTAACAACGTAGGGCTGCTAGAGAATGGACTAGGGCAACTCGTAACTGAGAGGATGGAAAAAGCAGAGCTCTTAAATAATGTCTTTGCTTCTGTTTTCCTGGATACGGATACAACTGCACCTCCCAATGAGTCTTTAGTCTGGAATGAGAGTAATACCAATCCGCAACGGTCAGCACTGACCTTGTGAAGGGGCACTTGGAAGGGTTGAAAGTATTTAAGTTGGCAGGCCCCGACAATCTTCACCCACAGGTACTAAAGGAATTGACTGATAACATAGCAGAACCACTGGCGCAGCTGTCTGAACGCTCGTGGCTCTTGGGACAGGTCCCAGAGGACTGGAAAAGGGCCAACGTGGTCCCTATCTTCAAGAAGGGGAAGAAGGAGGACCCAGGTAATTATAAGCTAGTTAGCCTCACCCCTGGTCTTGGCAAAACCTTAGAAAAAAATCATTAAAAAAAATCACATTTGCAGAGGGCCAGTGGGTAACACAATGGTAAGGGGCAACCAGCATGTGTTTATAGCAGGCAGATCCTGCCTGACTAACCTGGTCTCTTTTTATGAACAGGTCACAAAGTGCTTAGATGCAGGGGAGGAAGTAGATATTATTTACCTGGATTTTAAAAAGGCCTTTGACACAGCATTGCACCCAATTCTTACGAGCAAACTGAGTAGCTGTGATGTGGATTTTTTCACAGCAAGGTGGGTGAAAAACTGGTTTATAGGACGCACCCAGAGAGTGGTGGTGGATGGGTCGGATTCTCCCTGGAGGAATGTGGGCAGTGGTGACCCCCAAGGCTCTGTCCCTGGACCAGTACTGTTTAATATCTTCATCAGTGATTTGGACGAAGGTGTTGAAAGCACCTTGTCCAAATTTGCAGATAACACTAAACTATGGGGCATAGTAAACACACTGGAGGGCAAGGGGTGAATTCAGGCAGATTTGTACAGATTGGGGAAGCGGGAAGATCAGAATAGGATGCAATTCAACAAGGATAAATGCAAGGTGCTGCACCTGGGGAGACAATCTCCAACACACCTATAGACTGGGGGTACCATTCTGAGCACCACAACAGTGGAAAGAGATCTCGGAGTCCTGTCTGATGCAAAAATGAACATGAGTCGCCGGGGTGGCGAGGTAATAAGCAAGGCTAACCGCACTCTTTCTTGCATCATCAGGAGTATCACGAGCAGGTCTAGGGAAGTGATAATTCCCCTCTATGTGGCATTGGTAAGGCCGCAGATGGAGTACTGCATCCAGTTTTGGGCGCTGCACTTCAAGAGGGATGTGGATAACTTTGAGAGGGTTCAGAGGAGGGCTACTCGTATGGTTGAGGGCCTGCAGGTAACACCCTATGAAGACAGCCTGAGGGATCTGAATCTCTTCAGCCTCCACAAGAGAAGGCTGAGAGGCGATCTTGTGGCTGCCTACAAACTCATCAGGGGGGCCAGCAGGGAACAGGGGGCACTCTGTTTAACAGGGTGTCTGTTGGGGTTACCAGGAATAATGGCCACAAACTGAAGGAGAACAGACTGGGCGTAAGGAAGAAATTCTTTACGGTAAGGGTTGCCAAAATATGGAATGGGCTTCCAAGGGAGGTGGTGCTTTCCCCTACCTTGCAGGTGTTCAAGAGGAGATTAGACAGGCATCCAACTGGGGTTACCTAACCCCAGCTCTCTTTCCAGCCTGGAGCAGGGGGTCGGACCTGATGATCTATCAGGTCCCTTCTGACTCTAGAAATCTATCTATCTGTGAAATTTAAACCCCAAATTCCTGAAAAACTATGGACCAGTAAGAGGTATTTTACTACTGTGTAGTTATTTTCAAGTCTCATTTATTCTGGTCATTATTGTAAACACTACAATATCTGTTATAGTTTAAAATTTCAATAAACCCTTTTATATTTATATATTTATGAACCTTGATTGTATGAAGCACTATGTTGCACACATGGCTGAAAAGATCTATAGAGCTCAAAACCTAAACAAACAAACAAAAAAGCATTTTAAAAACATTGTCCTTTTTTTAAACATACCAGCAAAATAGGCCAATCTGAAGCCTTTTCTAGAGATGCTATCATCTGAATGAAACCTGATCCAAACATGGTCCTGTGAAGAGATGTATGGTGATGGAATGGAGGAGCCACATGTTCTATAACCTTCCACATTCTTGTACGTTCCTATTGTTAACCAATCCGAACTGCATCGTCGTGATCCCTGAACATCAAAGTCTTGAAAACTGTAAAAGATATGGAGTATGAAACTGCATTATTAAAATGGAATAGTTAACAATCAAATTGATGAATTACTGCAATTAGAAAGAGACATTAGCTGGAGAAGTTTTTCCTGGCTCATATTAGGGGGAGGAGGAGGGGTGGGGGAAGAAAATGAGTAGGTTTCTGCAGAGGTGGCACTCTACTATATTCTATGTAATTATATAAAAGAACCCTAGAAATCCCCAGGCTTATGATCAGAATAATATTGTCCTTGATGCTTAGCAAGTTCAATGTTTGCTACAGAATTTATACTGTCATTTAAAAAATGGATTTTAATTCTTTTGACCACAAAATACCTTTAGAGGTCAAGCCTGTGTTTATCTTTACCTTTATATAACACAAACCTGGGCTTGGTTTCAGTGAAAAAAGGGTTCTGATATGGTTTGGCTTGCCATTGTAGATGGAGCCAAATTGCTTAGAAATGAATTTTAAACATGAATTTAGTCCTATTTAAAACTACATGCTAAACCATCTTCAAGATTCTAACCATGCTAAATCCTGTCTGCATTGAAGCAATATCTGAACCAGGAGACATTATACTGGAAGTGAATTAAAAGCAAAACATGATTTTGTGTCTACATAAAACCAAGCCACAAAGTGCAGCAAATAAAACACTGAACTAGGAATGGAATAGCCAATAAAATATAAACCCAAATCAAAAGAAAGCTAGCCCTGAAACAAAGAAAATGTAATAAAAACATCAGTTTAAAGGAAGTCTTTTAAAAAAGATCGTTAATGCAGCTGCTCTTCTTTCCCATTTCACCCTGCAACATGAGCACATCACTGTGAAAAAAAGAAACACACCAGTGTTAATAAATGCTCTGAATTTGAATTGGGCATTTAAAATAAATGAATAAAGTCTTGGTCAAGTGTTTTCTTTAACAGAACTTGCTTTTCATCCTAGATCAGTAAATTTGCAATGGGAGCCAGCCAAAATATGCTGCTAATGCAATTCCATAAATCTACAAAGAAATACTAAGTTGTAACTTGATACTAAAATTTCCCCTAGAAGTGATAGTAGGGAATGAACTGATGAATACTTGAAAACATTTGGTACAGAGCTACTGCATGTCTTCAATAAATCTACATCATACATGAAGCTGTTGACAAAACTATCAGTCTTTTCAAAATCTGTGAATTCCCTCCTTGATTATTCATTACCTTCCTATTGGTTTATATACCTTAGATTTCTATTCAACTTAATAATGGTGCAGGATATTAGAACTTTTTTTTAAAGTACTGCCCCATGAGAGAAATTATCAGGAAATTATTTAAGCATACAAGCATGCAAAGGCTTACAAACAGGGGTAAAAAGAATAGACAAGAAAGTTATCTTCCATGAAGTTGCAGGAATTCTTTGTCCCTCCACCAGTAACAACAATAAATATTAAGATGACCAACTTCTCAATTATAACATACCATTTCACATAGACAGTCATTCCATATAATAACCATTATATTAGCATTCTGTTTTTACCTCCTTAAATATTTATAAGACCTGAATAAAAAAAATCTATGAAATCTATTAAAAAAAATTACTTGTGCATTTAAAATTCTCATAAACTCTGTAAAGGGTTATGAATTAGATTTTTCAGAAGTGTTCAGACCCATCCTTGGAGTCAGTTTTCAGATACTTAGATGCACACAACTGCTGCTGGAATATCCTAAAGGAGGCAACCACATTTTTGGTATTCAGCTTCCTATGGTAGCTGCTGGGTAAGTGCTTTTTCTGTGCCTACCTAGAAAAGTTGTAGGGTTGGCCTCAGGAAATAACTATTACAAAGGCCAATTTTAATATTTATAGTATATTTACTGATAAGTGTGATTCTTTACAGAAGTTGGGAATAAAGTAATATGGCTATCAAGTTGTAGTTAGCAGTTGTTCTATATATCATGGCTGTCAGGAGCCAAGGCAGCAGGCTAGCCAGTGTCACCAGCCTGCCCTAGTTACTTGAGTCAGCCTGGTTGCCAGTGACCTAACTATCCCAGCAACCTGCCCCCAGCTACTTGCTGGGCACAACTTCCACTGCTTAGCAGGTGACTCAAGGACAGACATCTGTTCCTGATTTTCTCAGCCCTGCCTATTTATTCCTAGTGTCCATAGCCCTGCTCATTGGTCCCTGGTGTCCTGTGCCATGGGTCCCATTTCCTGACTTTAGCCTAGCTCCTGCTCATCTGTCCCTGCTTCTAGACTGCCTTGCTGGCTCCTTGAGGCCCTGTGCTTCCAGACTCCTCTTTGACAGCCAGCCTCTAACTCATGCCTTGGCTAGGTAATCACCCATGTCCTGGTCCTGTACAGCTACAGTTTCCTGCTCCAGACCCCCTGGCTAGTGACACTCATCTAGAACCCAGTCCCCCGTTCCTGAACCTGCTTGGCCCATGGTTCTACCCAGGTTGTCCCTTATAGAACACGCCCTCCTGACCCACCTGGCTCGTTGATTCCCAGTTCCAGTCTGTATCCTTGCTTCCCCAACTTTGTCTGTTTCTGATCCCTTGGGCTGTGACCGCCCCCCTTAGGATCAAGCCTCAAATTACCTATGTCCTGGTCAGGCCCCTGAGAATGACAGTAATAGTATCAAAATTACCTTATAGTAATAATTTCCCCTGGGTTTGCATGGATGTACCAGCTACAGTTGATTCTGGCAGGATATTCAAAGGGCCAGCCTGGGCTTGTGATTGTCCCACTTGATGCTCTAATTTGTTCTGGAATATCTCCACATGCTAAAAAAAAAAAAAAGATATTAGAATTGAATTACTTACACACAGCCTTTCACAGAATAAATCACTAAAACAATAAAAAGTGTCAATAATTCTGGCCAACAATAACAGAAAAAAAACCCTATCGAGGGTATGGGTCAGAACACTAAACCACACACGGTTTCTAGAGTTTAAAATTCCTGATTTCCAACTTGTGCATAAATTTTAATCCCAACTGTGATAAACTTGCTTGGTAAATAGAGTGTGCTCATTCACATCATTTTAAATCTCATTTTGCTTTTTTATTTTTTTAGCTATTTTTCTAAGAAATGTTGATTCTCATTAGTCACTACAATTTGATAGTGGTTTGTTCTTTAGCAGAGCATATGCTATATCTATTAATATTCATTTGAGCAATTATAAAACTTAACAGCTCTTTTACTATGTTAATAAATTATATTCACAACTTTGTTTACTAGATGATTTTTTTTTATTAATGATTTGTGCCATTTTGGATTTGAATAGAAACCAGAATTCAAAACAAATGCAAAGAGCAGCATTAAGTTGACTAAAATTACCTTAAACATATTGGATACATAAGAACAGAGTTTGGCATGAAAAACTGATTTATCCAACAAATGAAGTGTTTTTATTAATCAGGGAGCTGAAATGATTGTTTTTGGTTACCATAGCTTCAGTATTGTAGGAATTTGAGAACTCATCCTCTTCAGCTCATATTTATTCACAGATTAATTTATCCTTTCCAGTTTTTCCATCCTTCTACTCCCGATGGGTTTACCTACACTGGATAATGTAGCTACTGAACTGAACTGAAGGAAATATTATCTCTCACTACTACAAAAAGTTACTGGGTCAAACGGTGGGTTCATACATTAACAAATCTGGTTACTGGTTCTTAGCCAGGAGATTTCCACTGTAATTAGACTTCCTTTCAAGTTTTGGCTACAAGCATATATCACTTGAATACTTTTATTTAACTTCAATTATTTTACAAGGTTAGGCATTCATATAGGTTTCCATGCCTTTCAATTTTTAAATAGGTTTATATGTCAATTGATTTGATTTAAATAGATAATTAGAATATTGGATATTTAAAATTTTAATTTCTTAAAGAAAAAAAAATCATTATTCAACCTGCCAGCAAGCTTAGCCTGATCACATGCAAGGAATATTTAAGGTTCTTCTTCCAAACCACCAGAGTAGCTTGGACTAGTGGCCACAAGGGCTCACTGGAGGAAGACAGGCCACATTCTTGCTCCAGGCTATTTTCTCTAATTCACACTAACTAAAGATGGTTAGTCCCCATCCCTTTCAGGCACAATTAAATTATCTTTCTCTTTACTCAAAATTTCTCCTATATAGGAGAAAGTGTGTACATGAATGCACATATTCAAATGCACATATGTGTAATCAGGCTGTTGATTTACTACCCTACCCCATGGGTGTGCTCCTCTGAGCAGCATTGACCAAAATGAGTGAGAGTAATTGAAGTGGTGCATTCCTTCAGTTACATTTAACTATGGCATTCAGATACCATGCTAACAAATGCAAAAACAAAATTAACCAGTGGGTGAAATTCAATTTTGTGTGGAAGCTAATACAATGCTATTCCACCTTTTGGAATGCTCCTGATAGCCCAATGCATGGAACTGAATCTCACTTGTAAAACTGCAAATACTTCGAAGGCAAAGATTACTGACTGTGCCACTTGTAAATACATTTCTCAGAAGCTATACATTTATAGGACTAATTTAACCTCCAGGCTCTAGTAATCATATAAACCAGAGGTAGGCAACCTTATGCCATTGCAGGTTGCTGCTTGCAACCTAGCTTCCACTGTGGGCTGCACATCTCCAACCTCATCTCTCCTGGACTGCCAGCAACCAAGCCACCTGTGCTTACCCTTACCACCAATCTCCATCCCGAAAGACAATGGAGATGGGAAAATTCTGCAAAAAAGGTAAGCCTAGGAGCAAGAGAATAAAAGGTAGGACTCCAGAGAGTGGGGGGAAGAGGGTGTTATGGTGCAGTCATATGCTACTAACTCCTCCATGCTGCCCTGTGCCAAATCATACTTTTGCAGATTGGCTCCAACCTTTGTGGGCTACAGGTTGCAAACCCTGATAAAAATTTTGAGCCATAGGCAACCCCCATCATGGGTGCCAGCGTGGCATGCAAAGGCATTTTGCTTGGCACACATGCCTTGGGGTGGACAGTGGGGAAGTGCCTGAGGCTCCACTGCCACAACAAGGATTGGGCTTTTTGCAGCTCCCTTATAAGCCAGCTGGCATCCACCCCTGATCTTACCAGCAAAGGTTACAGATGTTTTAGGTGCTCTGCCCAAAAATGATGTCATCCCCTGTTGTGACTTTGCTCATATGAGCTACAAAGCTCCTGCACAAAAAGTTATACCTATAATTCAAGCACATTTTTTTTCTTCCTCCATACCAGCACTACTAATGTTCATGATGTTATAGCAAGTCTTGAGATAATTTGGTGTCTTTCTACATCCTGACCCATGTAAGATGACCTGAATCTTATCACTTAAAAATGATTCTAGCCACTGTGACTGAAAATATTAATCCTGAAGGCTCAAAGTCCAGACAGCAAATAAAAATAACTCAAAATACATTACTTTAGAATCTCAGTAGTTTATGATTAAATAATCTGGACAAATACAATTTCTTATGATATATTAGATGCCCACACCTATACTTAGTTAAACCTTTATAATATTTGAATGTTTAAAGAATTTACTATGGACTTTATTTGTAGATTTACATAATTGTTGTTTCAAGTTTACTTCTCAGAAAAATAATCTTAATGAAATATTATTTGGCTTACATTACAAAACAAAACTGCCAAGAGAAAATAAGACACAAAAGGATACAATACAACCTAAAAAATAGCTTAAACTGTCTACAGAAAAAGATTAAATTTATAAGCTGAATAACTTTTTAAATGAACTAATTCCACAAATGTTTTTTTTTCAGAAACAGGTCATTTTTCAACTGTATTGTTGTTTGAATACAGACAGCTTTATAGTTACTTTTCCTCCATTTATAAAACATCAGGATTGCACTAACAACAAAAGAAAAGTATTCTTTTAAATATTTATTTTAAGTATTCTATGAAGACATTAAAACGTTGGCAATTTTTTCTTACCTCCTATTTACTAGCTTAAACCTAACCACTGCTTTGAGGCTACTTTTAAAAAGTTTTATAACCAAGATCAGTCTCATTTAGTTATGTTGCATAATAGTGTAGTACAGTATTACTACACTACATATATTACAGTACAAAGTAAGTACATAAATGTTTGACTAACTGTAAGAAAGTGGAAAAGTATCAACATACATTTTTAAAATTCAAATATTCAATTAACTTGAATGAAATATTTACTGTTTTAGTTTCAGCAAACCCCATAGGTGGTGCTCTAACACCATTACATTTGGAAATGCTAACTATTTTGCGTGCATGAACTGAAATGACTACTGTTTGCAATTCAAGTTACTAGCAAAGCATCAGACTCAATGACAAGCAAGTAGATGTGATATTTTAAGTTTGCTTTTTATGTGAATATTCCATTAACAAGAACAAAGACACAGAGAAGAAGAAAAAGTGCTTAAGTCTTTCAAACCAAATATGCTGATATTGGCAGTTACTGCTACATAAAACTACTAAAATATAGATCTTAAACTATGAACAAGATTACTTCAAGTAAAATACTTTAAATTATATAGATATACAGACATATCTTGAAGTGCTAATAGAATGTCTGCTTTGATGTTGCCTATGTAAGCACACTTAAAAGATTATATGCCTGATTTTGGATATTTGCAACATTTTGTTGTAAAAAAATTTCAAGCGTTTAAATGTGCTTACATAGGCAACATTGAAGCAAACATTCTATTAGAACTTGAAGATAGCCTTCAATATATTTATTTTTTATTCAAATTCATGAAGTTTACCTTTGTAAGGCTCCTATTACAATATAAAATATTCATAAACATATTAATAAGAACAAACCTTCCAACAACTGTACATCATTAAGAAACTAAACCTTTTAATCTCCCTCATACTCAATTCCCCAAATCCATAGTCATATTTCCCCATCAACTGCTTCAAACAAACATTAAGGACAATTTTAACCTGTTATGTAAATTCAAATGTCTAAAGGTCTGCATAAAAAGTCTTCATGCCAGTTTACTATTATCTGTAAGACTACAGACGTGAACTATGTATCCAACAAATTCCACAGGCATGATTGAACAGTTTTGAAACAATCTTTGGTCATTTTACATTACTGAAAAATGTTTCTTTCAACAATAAAATATAAATTATCAAAGGTAAACAAATAATTGCACGTGCTTTATTCTGAAAAGTGGAGGAGGAGAGGATGGTTGTTTAATAACTCCTAAGAGACTTCATAACTGGAAGTCAGGAAGCCTGTAATGTGCATGTTTAACTGCAAGAGCCTGTTAGTTTTCATTACAAAAGAAAAGGCTAAAAAATGCTTTAAAAATGAAGTGCTGTATTCTACAATACATACATATTCTTAGAGTAAATTTCCTATCTTACTTCACTGAAGTAAGCATATACTTCAAAATACAACTTTTAACATATTCTTGTCTTTGCCTAATTCTATTTGTCAGTTATAACAGAAAATCAAAATGAAATGTACTAGTGGTTTAAAGTAGGCACAGCCATGCAAGGTTCTTTGAATAGATGTGATATCTTTTATTAGACCAACTGAGTAGTTGGGAAAAAGTTTTTAGCAAGCTTTTGGGCACAGTTACCCATTTTCAGGTACCTGTTGTTCTGAGACTCCAAAAAACGAGAGAAGCTAAAAGTGTGGCAGGGTGCAAGGGAGTATGTAAATAGGTAGAAATTAGAAAGACAAAAGGTAAAAGCAGAGAGGGAAGGGAGAAGAGAGTAAGGGGGGAAAAGGCTAAAGGGAGACCTTGCAGTGATAGAATACAGGGTGGAAAAGAGGCTGTCAGTGAAAAAAAATAGTTGGAAATCAGAGATCAGGAAAACAAGAATGAGAGGAGCTCAAAGTGTGAGAAGATGTACTATAAATATAAATAGGTACTAAGGAGAAACATAAGGTAAAGTAGAGGAGGGAGGGGGAAGAAAGGCCAAAGGGAAACATTACAGAGGTAAATATACAGGGTAAGAGGCTCTCAATGAAGAAGGAAATAGTAGGAAATCAGAGACACAAAGGGCAGAAAAGTAGGGGATGGAGCGGGGGAGAAAAGAAAAATGTAAGAGGTCAGGTCAGGCAGGTACTTGTTGAATCAGATGTCAGGCAGGTTGTAATGCCTCATAAAATCAATGTCTATACTGAGTCTATGATTTTTTGTATCTAGTAGATTTATGGAGTGAAGCTCGTAGGCTTATCTATGGAAGGTGTTTCGTAAGTTCCCTTTGAGGATTAGAACTGAGAGATTGGAGCAACTGTCCTCCAAGAAGCATGCTCCCACAGGTAGCTGGATATTGTCTTTGATAGATTTCCGTTGTGTGTTCGTTTGGGTTTGCAACTGTTGTTTGGTTTCTCCAGCATACTTTCCATCAAGGCATTTGGTGCACTGGATGAAACACATAACATTTCTGGAGGTGCAGCTGTAAGATCCAGGAATGGTGATGGTTCTGTTGTGGGGTGTAGTTATAGTGGGGATGGTGGAGATGTGTTGGCAGGTTTTTCCTTCCTTGTCCTGGCATATTCTGGATTAAAGTAGGCATGGCACGGACGTATAAAATCTTAAAAGTTACCATGACCTATTTTTATTTGGTAACAGGTTTGTATTTCACAAAATGACTAATTTATTAATCAGGACAGATCCACACACAACATTCTAGCAGTTATTCATGCATGTAAACTCCTCCTAATACATGATTTTTTGTCATAGATAGGTTAACACAGTCATAATCTATCACCTACATTCAGCTTGGTGTAAATCAGGATGACAGTGTTTCTAGAATTGCATTTAAACCTGTTCAACTTAAACATTGCAAACTTTACTTATTATTCTGTAGGACTCCAACTTTATAAGTACAAAAATAGGCTTCATCTGATGCAATTTACTGCTGTTTTGGCTTCATATGAGTTTGGTGCATCAGTTAACTGCTTTTTGTTCTAATTGTTTTCCACATGGTGCAAGGAAAAAAAAAATGCAGATTTGACAGTGACAGCTAGTTTCACTTGTTAATTTGCATTTCTATGTAGAAAACTAGATTTCTGTAGAATTCACTAGAAGTATAAATTATTCAACTCAAATTATCCATAGCTTTTGGTGGGTTGGGGGCAAAGGGAGAACACAAAGGCTGGCCTCCATTTGTCTAGAGTACAAATTTTGTGAAAGGGAACAGCAGCTTGGACATGATGAAAATGCAGGAGATAAGAAATGGCTTGAATTAATGGTTGTTGCAGATTAAAAACTGTATTGCAAGTTTCTGCAGGTGGCAGGACTGCTGGGTTAGAAAACTGCTACAATGAAACACCTTGGCACAGCTATAGCCCACAGGCCAATCCAGCCCAAAAGAGACTGTATGCAGCCTGTGTTTTACCAATGGCATGCTGATCCCACGCTGCTGCCCAACTGTCCGATCCAGCCTGAATTCCATATTTTACTAACAGCAGCTAATCTTGGGGAGCACATTACACACACCCTGGGGGACGCATGGGAGTCATGTGGTGTGGAGCTGCCTACCTGCCTCCCGGTACCCCCTGGATGAGCTGTCCGTGGCTCCATCCTGCTCCTTGCCCTGGCCCCAGACTGCCCTGGCTGGGCAGAGCCCCCAGCCCCAGCCTCCACCCCACTCCCTCCCTCCCTTCACTGTGGGGGCATCAATATGCCCCCTCTCCCATGCCCACATACCCTCTCCCCTTGTAGACTTACCCGCAGGGAGCTGTTCTCCATGCCGCCGGGCTGTATTTCCAGTCACAGGCATGTGTGCACGTGCATGTGGCGCCCCCTACAATCCACTCCCAAGCAGCCCCTTGCAGGCTGCAACACTGCCAGCCTGCAAGGGGAAACCCAGATCCCTGCAAAATACTACGGATCCAGGACAAATGCTGTCCCAGAGTCATGTAGCCCAGAACCCGGACTCTTTGTAGGACTGTCCTGCCCAATTAGCGACAGGTGGTCACTCTAGGTGAAGCCAGCAGTGAAGCAAGGACCTGAACAAGCTAGTACACTGCACAGAAATGCTGGTGAATGGTAGCTGTATCTCCACAAGATGAATTGGAGAAAAACACAATAGAAAGCAGAAAAATTCCAAAACAGGCTAATTGGGTTATGATTAACTAAGGAAACAGGAAAGAAACTGACAACATCTTTGATAACTCATCTTCACTACTAGTTATTGCTTTTAGTCATTATGTGAAATACTCAGCATTTTGCACTATTTTCCATATTCTCCCAATCAGATTAGCTGTTGTGTCTTAGTTTTTAGTGAGGGAGAAAATAAATAAATAAATAAATCAAGCACCCTATAATGAATATAGCTGCTTCTAGTGTCACCAGGGGGCAGGGAGAAAGATGTGCAAGTGGAAGAGTTGAGGCTAGTGATGAACAAATGAATGAATGAATGAATATGAAAAATATAGCACTGAAAGACAAGAAAAATATGGAGATTTAAGAGAATGATAGACAAGTGACAGGGAAGAAAGACAGAAATATACTTAGGTCCACTTGGGGCTCTGCTTTCATCAGTGCATTTAAAGGTTCCATTTTTACCTAAATTGTACATATGAAATTGGGGATAAGACAGTATTTTTCTTTATAGCTTCAGAAAATTGGCAGGTCAGGTATAAATGTTTGAAGGCTACAAAATAACAGTGTTTCTTTTTTTAATGACTTAAGGTATAACATATTCTATTTCTGGATAGAGCAGCCATTAGTTTGTATGTCTTTTTAAAAAACAAAACTGTTTATAGAAAATATTTATTATGCATTTTATTAGTGCCTTGGTGATGCTTAGGTCTTATAGAGCTCCTGTAAACCAAAATATGCTTAGGAATCCTCCCTCTTTCTGTGTGCATCTTCCCCTGCTTCTTTGTTCATTTCAGTTTAATTCTTGCTATTGCTGTGCATTGTAGTTGCCTTTTTGCAAGGCTTGGGGAAGAGCACCGAGTGTGCTTCCTCATGTGCTCATGAATACACAGAATAAATGCAAGGTCAAACAGTGCAACAGAATCAATAATTAAATTGACCATACATAACTTTTATTAAGTAAATTCATAAAATGGGGAAATCATTTTCTAATTAACATTTCAGCATTAAGAAAAACTTTAGCTATTTTTTTTTCTCAAAAGGCTGACAAGCCAGGGTACTGATTGGGCTTAAAGGGTAGTGAAAAGGTCATGTTTTTAGAAAAATGAAGCAGCTCTTGGAATATCTGTGGAAAAGAAAAATATGGTATAAAAAGAGCAGCAAAAGTGGAGTAAACAGTCAGAGAAAGGACAGGAAGTGGGAGAAATGCTGACAATTGTGTTAGGGGATGGCTGCAAGGAAAACATATTTTTGGATAGGTTAGTCAACAATATGGGACAAGAATACATTCTCACAAGAGCTGAATAGCTTTTTCAAGGTTTCTTCTACCGGTTACTACTAACTTCTTATAAAGCGAATAGTAAATGGGGTTCCTTACCCTAGAAGGTACCATTCACGATGCCTGGGTAATGTTGCCATTATCTTTTCTTTCTCTTTTTTTTTGGTTTATCCAGATATGTTTATTCACTGTATTTTTCTTATTTTTATCTTTACTATTGCTATTTTTAACATTCTCTTTTGTGACTAGATATGGACAGCCAAACAATTTATGGGGGAACAAGAGAGAACAGGATTTTACAGTATTATGTCAGTATCTTCACAGTAACTACCTCTGTGCAGCACTTATACTGTGAAAAGTGAAAGCTAAGCCATGGTAGCTTATCCTTCAGGAAATGACTATGCAGCTACATGCCTATTTGGTTTGAATGCATATCAAAGTTGTGTAGGAACCAGACCGTGCATCCCTATTCCTGGAGTGTGCTGTGAAGCTGGAAACAATCAGAAACCATAACCTCTCCCTCCCTCTTCCCCACACACACAATGCTAGATCATGACAAGAACCCTGCATCCCAGGGACAGGTAGATATTGAAGAGAAATATGCTCAGCAGGAGAATGAAGAAGAGATGCACAACTGGTATAATAACTGAAGAATGTGGTAACAGAAAAGTCTAGGAGTTGTCCTGCTGCTAGTGTCAATGCGGTGGGGTGAGGGGTTGCTTTCTTCAGAAGCACTGGGTGTAAACTGTAGGAAGACTAGAGATTGACAGAGATGCTGATGCTCTTCTTGGGTCTTGTCCCTCCACTGAGGGCCAGACAGATTGCCACATTTGGGTTCAGGAAGCAGTTTTACCCCAAATTAGACTGGGGGGGGGGTTGTTGTTTTTTTTTTTGCTTTTCTCGTAGCCAGAGCATAATCCTCTTCCTTGGATCTCTCAAATGTATTTTAACAATGCTTGCAGCAGTGGAACACTGACAGTGCCCTCATCCTCCTGCTTGAATTGTGACATTATAGAATTGTTGGTGTTTTTGAGCAATGCACCTTATAACCTGCGGAGTTTGAGAAACAGATTAGTCAAGCACTTCCATGAGATACTCCAAATAAGGATGCTCCAGCCTTGAGCAGGGGGTGATTAGATGACTTCCTGAGGTCCCTTCTATCCCTACTTTTCTATGATTCTATCAGTTCTAATATCAAAATAGGTAAGAAACAAAGCTAAATTTACAGAGCAAGAACTAAAGTAGTAAGGTTACAATGAGAAGCATGTTAGAGAAAGCAGGCACTCCAGAAAGGCAGGAGGAGAGAGGATTAAGGATTTGTCTTTACAATAAAGTCAGAAGATTAGTTAGAGAGATAAAATAATAAGCTGTAACTGTGACCCAGAAGAAGATAAGGTATGTATTATCCCATACTCAGTAAAGTCATAGACACAGCTGGGTAAAAGATTTGAATGGTGTTAAAGTGTTTTAAAATGAAAGGAGAACAAGGAACCGAGGTTGTGATAAAATCTAAGTCAGAAACAGAAAGGATTACTGCTACATTTAAGAAAATGGCAATTGTACAGAAAGTCTTGGTAGTATTTAAGGGAAAGGTGCAAGTAAAGCGTCTTTAGGATACTATATGCCTGCCTACACCTAAGGTAGAAAAACAGCTTCAAGCTAAATGCTGGACAGTTAAGGAGGACAGTTAATACCATTAGCCACTGTCTGCACTATAAGCAGAGCAAGTGCTCCCAAAAATTTCAGATTTCTTCACCAAATGGTCCAAAAGTCAAAAATGGGGGATGCTGTTTTGGGAAGTCATGAAGACACAGATGAGCTGGTCATAGAAAATAACCTTACATCATAACATTACAAGCTAATTCTGTTTAAACTGAATAGAAGAATAAGCAAAGGTAGATCTAAAACTGAAAAAAAGTAAACTTTGATAAAATGAACAAAGAAAGCCATCTGGACTGAGCAGCTCAGGAAGCAGAGCTGGATAGGGGAGAGCCTTGGAATTTCTTTGGGGTGAAGGAGCTCCCAAGCAAACAGAATGAAAGGGGTTGCACAACTAAGTGCATAACTAGAGCGCCACAAAGAATGCTAGGAATAAGAGGGTAAGAAACAGATTTAAGTGAATGGGATACAGGGGGAAAGGGGGAGGAAGAGTGATTTGGACTATTACAGGCCTGGTGGTATAACTTAGTGGTGTTCAACCTTTTTATCCTAGGGTGGATGAGTGGTGTCTGGCCTGCCTGTGAGCTGGATCCAGTGTGTGGGGCAAGCACGGCAGAGCCCACCCAATCCATCTGTGCAGAGTTGGGCAGGGGAGCAGTGTGGCCCTGATCCAGTTTCACAGGGAAGGGGGCTTGGCCCAGTCCAGATCTAGCCATGTAGGGCTTAGGAATTTGGCATGGGGGGTGGGGAGTGAAAGTATTAATTGTCACTGCTCCCCTGCCATCAAAATTTCCTAAATCATAGAGATCCCCAGGGGCTGGATGGCATAGTTCTGTGGGCTGCATCTGGCCTGCAAGTTGGGGGTTGAGCACCCCGGTCTAACCTGTAAATGACTTCTAAAATGAAAGAATAAGCAGAGCTGGAAGTGAGTGAAAAACAGGATGAAATGGAACTTGGGCTTATCAACGGCAGACTGTGCCAGACTAACCTGCTGCTTTTTTAGGCAAAAGAAGTAAAGTAGATTTTGCCTATCTAGACTTTTGTAAAGCATTTGATATGGGGCCATATAAAAATTATTAAAACCAGGGAAGGTAGCAATTAGCAGTAGAATTCTAAGGATGTTTCTAAAGAAGACAGAACTAGTACTGAAAGAGCAAGCATCAGGTTGGATGGAGGTTACTAGTTCCCCAAGGATCAGTTTGGGGACAAATCTTACTTCATGCTTTCATTAACGAGGTTGACAGAGAAAGGAGTAAGATAATGAAATATGACAAAAAAGTTGGGAGGTACTGTTAATACAGAAAGAAATGACTGGAGTAAAGGAGTCAAATTAAAGCTATGAAAAGATCATAGGATACACAAGAAAAGCTATGTCCAGGAGAAACAGGAATTACTAGTGCAGCGGTTCTTAGCCGGGATGCCATAAGACACTTTGAAGGATGCTATGGAACCACTGTACCAGGCAATGGTAAGGCCTTATCTGGAATACTGTGTATTATTCTAGTCACCCACTTTTAGGAAAGAAATTTAGAGAGGAAGATGTGCAGACAAGATCTACAAGGATTATCAAAGAAACAGAGAGTCTATCAGACGATAGAAGACTAGAAGAGCTTGATTTAAGTCTAGCAAACAAAGCTAAAGAGCATAGGCGACGCGTGGGGGGGGAGGGGTGGACAGGGGCACATGCCCCTCCTCCCTGAAACTGTCTGCTGCTGAAGCCACCACCAGCTTCTGTGGGCAGTTACCGCCTCCCCCTTCGCCGCCGATGGCTGCGGGCAGTTACTACTCACTGCTGCTGACAGTGCAGACAGTGGCTGAGGGTGGTCTGTTTGCCGCCCACCACCTCCCCCCCACCGCCACCATTGCTGCCAGCGGCTGCAGGCAGCCCCCGCTCACTGCTATGGTGCCCCCAAGTCGTGGGAGGCACCAGTCATTCATGCTAGAGAGTAGATATGACTGATATTCATTAGAAAAAGATTCCTAAAATTTTGAGCAGTGAAGTTTTGGAACAGTCTCCTAATCAGAGTGGTGGGGAAGAGTCCAGTTACTTTTAAGCTGGAGCTCAATATATACCATATTTACTCAAATATAAGACAACCCTGATTATAAGGTGACTCCCAAATAATTATATTTTATATATGGAAAATTTATGAATTTGTTACACATTTCCAGGTATAGAAATATAGGAGCAATTAAATCCAGTCCCTGTATTTACAAGCAACTGTTTGTCCAAAGAATCCATCAGATTATCCTCCCAGGCTCCTCTAACATATCATAACCACAAAGCAATCTACACAGAAGTGTCGCTACAAAAAGCCACAGGTAAAAAATGGGGGAGTTGGGGCGGTCGGCAAAAGCACTACCAATGCCTTGCCACTGTAAGAGCAAAGAATTTGTGAAGTTAAATAGAAATAATGATCCTAGAAAGGGGACGTGCCTCACACTACAAAGAATGGCAGACCACAGTCTTTGCCAAGCTGACAAGGGTGAAAATTCCATGTTTATCCCCAAATTAAGAGACTGGTTAGGCCCTGAACACATGAAGAAGACCTCTAGCCAAGTACCGGATATCATGCCATTCCTTGTTGTTAAAAAAGACTAAGGGGTAATAGTGGTTTTATACTGAGGGCAGGATAGTGTCCATCAAGATAGACATTTCATTCTAAATCCCTCATCAATCACCTTTCTAAGTCTATTGCTGTGTCCCAATTCTCAGTTAAGTTAGACTTGAAGGCTAGAGACAGACATTCAAAAAGCCTGAGCCAGAATTGATTCAATCTTTGCAGGTTAGTCTAAGCTGGCTAGGGTGAACTGGTTTGTAACTGTACAGACATCCCCTCTCTGGACTGAAGAAATGCAGGCACATGCCTGCAGTGGATCAGGCTAGACACCAGGGGGTGCTAGAATAGCCCTCCCTTCCCTTCCACAGAGCTGAGCTGAAGTGGGGGTGGCCAGGCCCCAGCAAGACACTCTGATTAGGGAAGGGTTCCCCCCTGCCTTACTGCTCCTGACCAGCCTAGCAGGGAGCTGATAACAGAGCATTTAGCAGCCCATCAAGAAAATGAAAACTTGTCTCATTAGTTCAAGCTCTTTTAAAAGAACTTTTTGCCAATGAAAGAACCACCTGATCTGTTGATTAGCTCCAAAAAGCCCTAAGTGGACACTGTCCTGTCTGCCTTACATAGACACCTCTCATCATTAGCTAGCATATCACACACTGGCTATGGTCTGTGCTGTAGGAGATGGTAGGGAGGGGCCGGGGGGGGGGAATCCCTGCTTGAGCTGCGAGCAGCAAGAGGCGGGGGGGGGGGCAGGGGAAGCCAGGCAGCCACTGTTGTGCCTCTAGTCTCTGCTGAGCTCCAGCCAGGGAGCAGAGGGGTGGGTGCAGCTCTGCTGTGGAGCAGAGAGCCCTGCCCAGGACTGCCAGGCATCTGGGATGCTGGGAAACTGGTTTAAGTGAAACCAGGACGGGGCCTGGGACAGACATTTCATAAAACGGTTTGACCCAAATCAGTTAAGTCTGATACTACATTCAACCAGGTTTATCTTGAGCCAGTTTCAACCATTTTCAGACCGGTTTATGTGCACTGAACATCTGTTCCGTTACAGGTTTAAACCAGTTTCTGATCACTTTGTTTATGTATAATGTCTGTCCCTATCCAAAAAGATTACAAGCCAAGGTTTGTATTCCTTAAGCATTTAGATAGCTAGTTAGTCTTTTAAAACTTCATAGCTTAGCTTTGTGCATTGTCATTGAAAGATCATAACTTTTTTGATGATGCAGAACTAGATGAGAAAGCAATAATTAGAATGTGATAATTGTTCATGCAAAGAAAGAAAGTAGATAGCATAGTATGACAGAGACTAAGATCACTTAATACTTACCTAAGAAGAGTTTATGTTCGTATAAAATAAGAAATGAAATGGCTGAAACTATACTACAATAAAACACCATGGGTGAGATTTTCCAATCTGGAAACTGGTCTTGCAGAGCACAAGTGAAAGCAAGCTTTACACATTGGGATCCATTTTGAGCACAGGATTTTGAAATGAAATTTGTTCTTAGGGACTACTTGAAGTTTCCCCTAAGAAAACAGTTCTCAGAGGCTCAATTCTCTAGTGTATGTATATTCAAAGATACTGGTAAGAGCAGATGTACAAAACAGCACCTCCAGCCTGTCTGACACCATTAATACACTGGCCTTTTATCTCTGGGAATGTCTACTTGGTAGTGGATACATGTCCATGTCACAACAGCAAAAACTCACTGCAACTGGCAGTTATTGTTCAGGAAGGCCCAGGGTTATATATAAGGACCAAGGTGGTACATAAAAGCCCAAGATAGCCAAGGATCATGGTACAGAATGCTGGCCAATGACTGTAACAAATCTTTAAGCACAACATGTCCACACTATACCCTGTATTCTACAGCATCTATCAATTTTTCAGTTTCCTAAGTTCCAAATTTCTTTTTTTTATTGAAGAAACTGTGCAGTCAAGTGAATAGTAGTTTCAGTTACAGCTTCAATCTAATCAAGCAAAATGTATAATTTTTGGATTTGTTATTCTTTGATAGTAACAGTGTCCAAAATTACATTTCAATAAATTTCATTTCACAAAACTTTCTGTGGAAAGAAAATATCAATTCAACTTAAACCAACTTTTCTTTTACTTCAATGTTTGTATGGAAAAGTAATTAAGCAGTCCATTTAGAAAGGCATAATCTGTTCATGAGCACGCAGGTATCAATTTTATCTTATGAGAATTTTTCCATGTTCCAGTTCCTTCATTCCTTATTACATGCTGCAAAAGGCAGTAATAATTTTTATAGCCAAATATCTCTTCATAAGATACCAGGTGGCTTTCAATATTTACCATTTAAGTCATGCATGAAATTTAAACATTACAAAAAATGACTTACCAGTTGACACTCCTGAAATATGCACATTTTCAGAATGTTCTGCAAGAGCACCATTTCCTAAAATTAAACATAATGAATAAACTAATTTCCAAGATAAAATTTGTAAAAAATTTTCAGATACCCTTCTACAGAAAAGAAAAAGAACAAAACCCAGCTACTTTGATTAATATTCAATATTTCAAGATCCCAGGCCTCTTCTACTATGAAAACTTTAAAGGAAACTGGGAAAACAAAACAATTGTAATACAAAGGGGAAAAACAAAAGTATTTAATGAGGCTACATGGAATGGCTGAATATGCTGAAAAATTAAAGATGGAGAACCTGGTAGTAACAGAAGTTTCTCAATACTTTAAAAACATTTTCAGTTTGGGATTTCTGCAACCTTTTTAATGGAACGTCATTTCTTTTTCAGGAAAAGTTAACTTTATATAAACTATTAAAATTAAGGAACACAAAAAGAAAGCACTTGCTATGGAAAGACATCATGAGAAATAACTTTGCTAATGAAGTCTGCTTGCTTGTCTATCCAGGAAGATATATTTAAATCTAATCAGTGACTAATTACTTCTTGAGACTGCTCCACCAAATGTGCCTTCAAAATAAACATGAACTAAAAGTAAAAACTGGAGACCAAGCAAAACGCTACCCCAAAATCAGCTCCAGTAAAATGGATAGTTTCGTTGTCAGCAGTGATTTTACAGATCTTAACACAAAATGTTCTGCTTTTCTTTCCTATTTTTCTCATCTTTCCTTTTTTCCACCTATAAATTTTTCTTTTAAACTTTACAAGTGCTTTTGTACACTTTTACTAGTGACACATCTATGCAACAGCCAGCGCTCAGTAGTTGTGGCTGCAGAACAGCAAAACAGCTGTTTCAATAAGCCACAAAGTGGCACAAGTGGCATGGGCAGCCTCTAATGGGAACAGATAGAACAGAAGCAGATGGGGCAGGGAGCAGAAAGCAGAGTAGCACAGAGTAGGGAACAGAAAGTAGAGCGGGAGGATCAGGGAAGCGAACGGAATCAGAGTAGCATTCAGTGAAGGTCATGGGCTAATTTCTGGCATACCTGCCTAAAAGGCTGCCCCCCACCTCCTCCGCCTCCCCTGCTATAAGGGGTGTGCTCCAAGTACATTTGAGGAACCTGATATTTGAACCAGATCAACAGGACAAAGTTTTGCAGCTACAATCAGGACTCTTAACTCAAAGGATTATGCTGAATTCTTAACTTACAGCTAATGGTACAGAGCAGTGATCATCAGGCCAAGATGACCCAGGTGAGGTCCAAGGCAGGCTGGTACTAGGACTTGGCTGCTGCAGCCATCACTTCTAGCTGCCTCCCTGCCATGGTGTGAGCAAAGCCCCCCCCCCAGCACTGAAGCCTAAGTTGTGCAGGCTGGGTTCAGTGGCTCTACAGGCCATGGTTTGCTAACCTGATAGAGACAGTTTTCAATGCAGCAACATGGTGTTCTTCTATGGGAAAGCCAATATGTATGAAATGACAGGACACATTATCAGGAAAAAGCATTTTGATATGCACACAGTGAAGCTCACATTTTAATTGTAAGTATATTGGGGGGGTGCACCAGGAACTGGGAAAACATCTGTTTACCAGGGCACCCCAAGGGAAGACAAGGTCTAATGGTCACAAACTTTGGGAAGACGGTTTTAAGCTGGGCATAAGAAAAAACTTCTTTACCATGTGAGTCCCCAGAATCTGGAATAGACTTCCTCCCAGAAGTGGTACAAGCACCTACTCTGGACAAGACATACTTGGACACTTATCTTGCTGGGATCATTTGACCACAGCAGACTTCCTGGGGCAGAGGGCTGGACCCAACGATCTTGTGAGGTCCCTTCCAGCCCTAAGGTCTATGAAATCTATAATTAATCAAATTCAATACTTAAGATAAAACCAAAACACACAGGGCCAACCAGGCATTTTGCAATGCCTGACTACATTTTTGTAGCGAAAGTGTTTCTAAACATTCTGTCTAGTGTTTATAGCAAAGAAACAGGAAGGACAGAGTCAGACTATCCTTTCACCTACTTTCCAATTAAACGCTCTAATAATGTACTGAAAATTCAAACGTTCCATTTCTCAGTATTTGAAAGGTAACCTCTTCCAGTTATTTTCAAGTTTGATTTTTGCATAAGTGAAGTTGAAGTTTCCCATAGGTGATGGCTTCAATAAACTTTAAGGTGAAAAACGTTGAACGCCATTACAAAATAGCTCTTTTAAACAGCTTTTTTTTTTTTTTTTTTTTTTTTTTTTTTTTTTTTAAGTGAGGGTATTTTCCAGTAAGAAGTCTTCATTGAAAAATTCAACCAGCTCTACCAATGATAAATGACTTTGATATACTTAATGAAAAAAGCCTCCAAAATTTAAATGACTACCTACATTAACTGAGTCTAGTCTTAATTCTGAGGATAACGGTACATAGTTAAAAATAGAATTATATGACAAAACAAATTTAAAGCTTTCCCCAATTTGTATAGGCAGAAGTCTAGCAGTTCACCATTATAAGAAATATCTGTTCTTCCAATTAATTTTTTTAGGTTTTAGTAATACTTTTTTCCCCCTGAGATTGTGCTGCCCAATCAATTTTGATATGAAGGGATTCTACAAATGACACTAGTGGGATGATCCCTTTTGGGAGGACAATCCAGATTTTTGTTTTAGTTTTTCTATTAATAAGCATAAGGAAAAGCATTAACAATAAATAATTATACCTTCTGTTTAAAGTTAGAGATTTTATCTAGTGAACTGCAGGACAAATCCAACAGTTTCATTAGTAATTTTAAGGGCTAACAAGCACTTTATATTAAAATTTGTAGATGTTCTTAAATTAGGAGGCAAGTACGTGACAGAAAAGACAAATAAGGAATCCACACAATTATAAATATGGAAGGAAAAGCCCTTAAGCCAGATTCAGTCTGTTACACACTGAGATTCAGACCATGAAGTGAATGGATACTTCCCATGGAAGCACACAGCTCACCCCAGTTTGTCTCCCTTTCTCCACGCTGCATTGGGCCATTGATCTCTTCTGCAGCCCCCTCTGCTGCTTTCTCTCATTCCCTATGCTGCTGAATTTGCCCTTCTCACCTGCCACTGGAGGCAGAAATTAGCAGTGGTGTTAGTGCCTGGTGTAAGCAGCAGCAGGCGGCTTGGAGCTGCAGAAAGGGGTGGGGGCCTGTAGTTGCAACCTACCCTCTACAAAACTCCTGGTCTAGACTTCCTAATGTATCTAGGAGAAAAATGAACTAAAAACAATATTCAATAATTGGGAGAGATTTAAAAACCTACCGTATTTATTCAAAGCTAAGATGACCCTGAATTTAAAATCACCCCCTCAATAATTAGATTCCACATAAGAAAAATGTTTAATTTTATATTCTTTTTATAAACAGACCTACTGACAAAAAATATAGCAATGCCAGTAAGTCATAAATTCAACATTAGCTTCAATTTAATTCAAACATTAACTTAACCTAACCTATATTAGGTTCTGTCCAAAACCTGGTAAGTGCTACTCCTTTCTTAGAGCCTACAACTTAGAACTAGTTACTTTCACATGCATCCTCACTCTCACATTCTTCACTGTTCCCATCTTCCTCATCTTCCCACAAACATCTTCAGTTCCATCTATGGCATTGGATATACAGTGCTTCTGGAAGCCTTTAATAATGGATTTTGAAGATATCCTTCCCCGAGAAGTCAGAATCCATTGTCAAAGCAGTGGTGTGTTTGGCTTCTTAATCTTCCTGCCAGGTGTAAGCACATGGTTCCCTACCAAAAGTCAGTCTGAATACTGATACCACAAACGTTCCTTAAAGGGCATATTCACCATGACATCCAGTACTTGGCACCGAGATGAGGTATGACTACATGAACACAATTCATTGACTGAATTTTGCTTTTACATCTGGTGTTAAATGCCCTCTGAATTAATCTAACATTAACATTCCTCGTTTCTTTAGCAATGCCCAAAGTCTCCATTTCCACACGTCTAACCATTCAATCAACAGTTCACTTGACATCCATCCTTGCTTCTGGCATCTAACCACTATTCCTAGTGGCAACTGTTATTTTGGCAGTTTTGCATTTCCAAATCATATAGGGTTGCAATTCTCTCTCATCTGTCAATACTGCTGACATCTGTGTAATACGTGACTTTTCATATTTATGGATTTTGTGCCTCTCCCATGGTTGGTGACATTGTTCAGTGTGTCAAAAATAGACTAGAGTCTTATCAGCATTACCCATCTAGCCCAGCAAGTAATCATGTGTTTTACATAGCCCAATAATGTACTACTGGAATTGAACAGGTTTTTTGTTGCAGTCTGATGGTAACTTTTGTACAAGTGATGTTCTTCATCTCAGGGCTAAGTTGCATCATTCAGATATATCACCCATTGTTTGCTTTGATTTTTGAAGGGGAATGTTCAATTCCTTTGCTATTTCTAATACTTTGAGTCAAAACACTTTGCGGGCGATTGGCATTCCCTCCTTTCTCATTTCTTGAATGTATCTGAGAACTTGCTTATCAATTTCAGGAAAGTGACCTGAAAATATCTGGACTCCCAAATGTTTTCTGTGTGGACTTAGCATTTTTGAGTTTTCCTTTTAATTGTCTCTGTTGGCTACAAATGTCCAACTCAGGATCCTTAAAATTCTGGTTTATCAGGCAGACTGAAACACTGTACTGAAGTCAAACCATAAACCTTTGGGCTGGTCCCCTCACACACACGCACGCACACACACAGTAACGACCTACAAATGTTTGGGGGGGGGAGGGCACCAGTCAGGTATACCTATCCCACAAGCGCTGGAGCCTGCCGTCAATGGCTAGTCGAGGCTTCTTCCAGCGTGGTGTTATCCTCCAGAAGGGGGTCGCCGGCTGGTCCTTCTGGCTGGACAGGTCGGGTGCTGGTCAAGTTGGAGATCAAGAGGGTGCCCCTGAGGGTCACTTTTCACTGCTTTTTATCTGTCCTTGGTAGACTTTGGTGATTTCCCAGTTTTCAGATTTGCCCAATCCAGGGGGTGTTGACCCTCGTGGGACTTCCCCCTCGGTGGCTATTGGATGGCATCTGTCAGCTCCAGGGGTTGTCCACATGTATGTGCAGGTTTGGGAGTCCATTGATGAATTTTGATTAATTTACCGCTGTCATGATAGGGCTCTGGGAGCAGTCGATCAGAGATATTCAGCCCCAAAAGTTGGTCCCCGGCGTTGATTAACTCAGACTGGGGCTTCTAGCCCTTGAACAGTGAAGTTTAGAGAGTTCCCGGTTGCTACATTGTCTCCTATTGATTTCTTCAGTTGGTTGATCTGCAGTTTCCACAGGTGTTAATTGCCTCTTGTTATTGATGGTTTGATTTCTGCCCTTGTTAACATTGTTACAGTGTATAACTTACTTCTAAAACTAAAACACATTTAGTTAAAAGGTGAAGAGTATAAAATATAAGCTACAAGAGTAATGCCATGGCACACAGATAAAAAAAAAATATCAAAATGCAAGGGGAAATACAAAATGCACACATACAAACTTTAAAACACAATTCCTTATCTTATAGTGAAAGAAAGAGGAAGGAAGAAAAGGTAGAAGAGGAGAAACATATCCAAAGAGGGGAAAGCAAATGCAGGCAAGAGGAAAAGGGGGCTTTCTGCTACATCTCCACTGACACACATTTGCATTAGCAACATAATATTGCCTTCCTTCCTCACAATTATTTGTTTTTTCAGCATAATTTTTAATCTTCATTTTAAAGTTTGTATCATAGCTGTGCCTCATTCCTTTCAGCATCTTCACATCTGTATGGCTATTTCTGCTTTTTTTCTACATGGTCTGTCATGGGGAGGGTTCCCTACCACTACTCACCCCACAGGATTTACCATAGGTTTCTATGGTTTTAAATTTTGACCAGCCAATGGTGATCAGACCCTGTAATCTCCTGCTTTCCCTGCTACTCTGGTGGGTGCCCCCTTGCCAACTGCCACCTGCCCCTCGCCTCACTGCTGTAGATTGCCTTGGGAGCCATGTGCTAGATCCTTATGATCATGCTGGGTCTCTCGTCACCACTTCTGGGTCTCTTGTCAGATGCTGGATCCCTCGTCAGCATTTGCATTCTGGGTCCGTTGTCACTGCTGTAAGATCCCTCACCACCATATGCTGGGTCCCTTGCTGCCACTGCTGGGAGGCTTGCCCTGTATTGGGCTCCTCGCCATATGCTGGGTCCCTTGTCACTGCAGTCAGGTCCCTTCCTGCAGCAGGCAGAGTGCCTGGATGGCCCTGGGGGTTGCTCCTCCCTGAGAGCTGGATAGCCCTTGCAGGGTCCCTTCCTGCTGTGCGCTGGCCAGAGTCCCTCCTCCCTGTGTTCTGGCCAGCCCCTCCCCACAGCATGCCGAGTACCTGGCAGGCAGGTGATTAGTTGCTCCCAGCTGCTGCCTGACTGGCAGGTACTGAGGTAACTCGGCATGCGCTGGCCAGGTTCCTTGCATGCAGCTTGAAATGACCCAGCAGGCGCTGGTCAGGCACTATCGCCATGGCATATGGGGTTTCTGGCAGCAACTCTGAGCTGCTACTCAAACGGCAGGGGCTGAAGCAACCTGGTGCACAGAACAAGACATGTCCAGGGTGCTAGCATGTGATGAGTTGCTCCAGCACCCACCCCTGGGGCAGCAGTTCAAAGTGCTGGCCAGAAACCCCACACAATGCGAGGACAGTGTCTGGCTGGCACCTGGCAAGTCATTTTGAGCTGCTTGTGGGGTTTCCAACCACAGGGTGCTGAAGCAATTCAGCACACACTAGCAGGCAGCAGCTTGGAGTGACCCGGCACTGGCCAGCCAGGAACCCTGCATGCTGAGGGGAGCTCAGGTACCCACTGGTGGCTAGCCATGTGCATTTTCTGGTTCTGGGTAAGTTGTATGCAATCAAAAGATGAGGCTTGATTTGCCACATGTTGAAGAGGGGGTGGGGAAACCTTGTCTTATAATTGAGTAAATATGGCAGTAATATCCAGAAGCTCTAGACAAAATGAGTTTGCTACCAAAAAAAAAAAAAAGAGAGAGTCCTGTGCCCTGCGCAAACCCCTGCTAGAGTGCAGGCAGGTGTAGAGGGGGATTTAGTGCTGCTAAATTGGCTAGTGCCCTTCCCCCAGCCCCCCCAGTTATACTAATGAGATCAGGAAAGTGGGGAAAAAAGTGAGGATCATGCTGGGCTGCATAAATAAGAATACCAGCTTGAGACGCCAAGGAGTTAATAGTTCTATGATTCTAGAAAATGGCAGATATTCTCAAGGTGATACCTGAGAGATACTGAAAAGTTGGCAGGTATTTAGAGAACATCAATAATAAAAATATAAGGATACTGAAGGGGATGTTTTAAGACTAAGCAAACTATAACTAGCTGCCTTAACAGCTGATTAGAACAAACAGGAATGGGAATATAACCACCAACCTTAAAAGGTTGTGAACAGCTTTTATAGTTAGGAATTGTTGGGGTGCTCTAATAGGGGATAAAGAAAAAATGGGATGAGATGAAGAGAATATGTCAAATAAGTGAATATCAAATTGGTATGCTTTTGTAGTATTTCCCCTTCTAAATGTCTTTTATCCCAACAGAACAATATCTGCATTTAACAGACTACCCTCCATCACCAATAGAAGACAACATATTGAGAGTAAGGGATAAAGTTGTCCCTTATTTCTAAACAGAGCAAAACCCAGATCATTCACAACTGAATCACAGGAAATTAGGACTGGAAAGGATCTCTGGAGATGATCTAGTTAAGCCTCCTACTGAAGGAAGGAACTTACTTAAACCATCCTATAAAAGTGTATGTCTCACCAAGTGATTCTCAGCAAGGGCGCCATGATACCTTTTTACAGATGATGTGGGTACTGCATGATATTAGTGCCTACATATGCAAAGAGTTACACATAATTCACACGATAAAACCAGAGATTTCAAATTAAAACCCATAGTGTCAAAAACACTCTGACTGGACGTGGTCTTAGTTTTTTGCAACAAAAGATTTGTTCTAGTATATTTCTGTAGTCAAGAAACGAGTGAAAGCTATGAGCTGGCATTTTTTGAGGGCTGTCTTGAGTCTACAAAGGTTGGGAACCACTGGTCCTAGCTATTCCTAAAACTGCACGAACACCCCTCACACAATTCCAAGGCACTGAAATGGCCAGACCTGCCACAGGTGGAACATGGGAAGAGGGCACTGTCAATGTCTTGCCACTGCAAGGACAAAAGGCAGTTTGTTACAATACACTCCAATGAAGAAGGCCATGCCCACCACCCCGGCTAGAGAAAAGCAGACCCTCCGCAGTGCATGCCAGTTTGACCATGGTTTAACAATTCTTCCTGACCCCAAGTATGGTGACTGGTCTGACCCTCAGTAGAAAGGCAAGGTCCTCTAACCAGGATCCTCCAGGTGAAGCATCAGCATATCCCAGTCGCTAATCCCTAGCCTTGCCTGCAGTCAACATACAATACTTCTGAGGAAGAAAAAAAAGCACACAGAAAACCCAACTGCGACACCTGTGGCACAGTTGATTAAAAAAAAATAATCCTCCCTAGCCACGTGTACCAATCAGCATATGAAGCCGAGGCATGAGAAAATAACCAAACACAGTCCCCAGGTTGCAGAGAAGAGTGGAGGGTATGAACAACTCTACACGTTACATACTCCCACACACCCTTTCTGTCATCCATCCTACCTCTACAAAAAAACTTATTTCAGCTCCTTTAATCTTATATTCTAAAAAAATTAATGGTAAAGATCTGCTTCTTTCTACTGCTGCTGAGCATGGTCCTCTCCAATTGCTGGCTGCTCTGGGCTGCAGAACTCTTCTTGTGATCTCCATGTGATGCGTGTATGCGTGGTGCGGGCATCTCCTAGACTTCCAACTGTGCTCTTGACAGCACACCCAGGGACACTGCTTCTCCCAGATCATCACTGACTAATGCTTATCCAAGTTCTTCTTAAAAATGTTTAATGAAAGAAATTCTACAACTTCCCTAGGCAGGTTCTCACTTCATCACTGTTCTAACAGTGAAGAAATTTCACTTCAAATCCAGCTCAGCCTACTTTTTTGTAATTTCAAGCCACTGCTTTATATTCTACTCTGCAGTGAGGGGGGGAAAAAGTGTTCTCCCTCTTCTTTACGACAGCTCATCAGATATTTCAAGACCACTATCATGTTCTCTCTTACTGGATTTTTCTACAAGCAAAACATGTCTATTTCTTTCAGTCTCTCCTCATATGGCCTCACCTGGGTGGCTGGCAACATACTTAGCTCACAGAAGGTTGTAAAAATCAAGATGAGCTGCTCAGGCCTTGGCTTCAAAGGGTACTGCTTCTCCACCCAGCTGGAGCATATCAGCACTGTCATGCAGCTGTTTGCCATAGCTATGCATATCCTTATCTAACTTGCAAACCCTCATCTTGCAGGAGGTTAAAAACCTAACCCTGCAAACTGAAATTACAGTTCTACTGTAATTGGACTCTAAAATTAATTTATTTCCCACTTCAAAATCCTCTGAGCCTACACAATATGAAATGTGAACATTTTGGAACCCACTAAATTACTGGCTATTACACTGTGGGCGCATCTACATGTGCACAGTTGCTGTGCAGTAACCGAAAATTACTGTGCAGTATGCGCACGGCACATGTCTACACATACGCACCCCTACTGTACAGTAACTACGGTGACTTATGCCGACTTGGGTGTAAATTTGCTACCCGCATCATGCAGGTAGCAAATTTACACCTGAGTTGTTACTGCACAGCAAGGCACGTGTAGACGCCTTACTGCACAGTAACCCTGTGTGTGTGCAGACTTTGGTCTAACTTTAGTCCCACACAGGGACAGTCCACACACAGCATTACTGTGCTGTAACGCCTGCACATGTAGACACGCCCTGTGTTACATACAGTCTCTTAAAAAGACTATATTTGTATAAGGTTCTACTGAAACTTGTATCAGGTGCTACTGAAACTTCATTAACTATGAACTGCTTTATGAAATATTTTTAAGCACAATTCCTTAACAGTGGCCTTATAATAGCTCTCCATAAAGTTACTCCACTGCACAATCCAGATACTAGATAATAATCTTCACTAAGAACTGAAATATCAACTATTTTTTTAGATGCCCAAAATTCTAGTCAATCCTTTAAAATGCAAAATACACTTGGAGTAATAGGACATTTGTTCTTATTTGATCAACAAGGTTTCTCAGTTAGCAATTTACTTTTTAATTTTAAAAAAAGTTTATTGCGAGTAAAATCATTTGATTAATTACAAATATGCCATCTAATAAGTTTTGTGCCAAAACTTGCCCAAGTCAGTTTTTAGACGCATACTTCAGATCTCACCAAAAAAAAAAAAAAAAAAATCATTAGAAAGATACAAAAACATGCAGTGCAGCTCATGTGTACAGGGCAAATTTTGCTTTTAAGAAAACTGACACCTTAAGCTACATGGCTTGAGGAACTCACTAAAATTGAAAGAACTGATTATATCTTAGACCAGGAAAATACAGCACCTTGTATTAAGTTCATAAAAACCTCTGACAGATGAGGCAGACGCTTGCAATTCTAGGAAAGTACTAAAGCAGTGGTTAAAGAGAAGCATAAAAATAATATGAGCCTTGAACAAACATTCAGTTGAAAGACAAGTGCAAATATGGGCAACAGCTGGACTTCTTAAAAAAAAAAACAAACCACAAGAGAAGACAAAATATTCACTGTAAAATTTCCAGAGTTGAAGTTTAAAAAAACCAAACAAACACAAAAAAACCCCCTTTGTAATAATGATGGATGAGTTTAAGTCAGGTTTGAAGCCTATTTTAAAATTTTTCATTTAATGAACAAATAAGGGGAGAGAGAAAGAATGTTCAGAGTTTCAGAAGAAATTTAACGATTCATTCACTGCAATCAGAACTAGCCAAATAGTCATAATCAAACCACTGTGTCTGCTCTAAACAGTGATTGGATATCAGGGCTGTCCAACTGGTGGCCAAATGCTGCAGGCAGCTCATGACGTGTTAATGCATGTTCCTGTGCAGGGGAGCAGGGAAAGCAGACCCATGTGGTACAGCAGTGAGGAGGGTGCCTATGTGGGCCTGTGTTACACCTGAAAAAGGGGGATCACACTCTTGCATGTAATCACATGCAGCGGTGTTGGGGGTGCCAGGAGGGGCATGTGTTGCATGGTGTGGATGCTTGGCGCAGCCCACAGTGTGGCCCCTGGGGACTTAGAAGTTGTACAGCCCTGTTGTACACTAAGATAGTCACCTACAGAAGTTAAAGATCATCTTAAACACCTTTAAAAGTTCATCCTACAATTCTGGCCACTTAAAGTCACTGATTTCAGCTAGCTGATTTAGAGGAAGTCCCTGCTATTATCAAGCACAAAAAAGTGTAATCTATTACTTTCTGATTTGTTTCCTCGAGGTCCCTGAGGCCCCTGGAAGAGGTTACATTTAAGATGCAATTAACCTGTTAACTGCACCATAAATAGTAACCCAGCCACAAGTTCAGGCAATTAACAGCATGAAAAAAAATGAGAAACTAACCACAAAAACATTAAAAAAAATGTGTGCAATATTTTTGTGAATGGTTTCCATTCCAAATTAAAAAGGACATGTGGTGATGCTGGCTGCATGGTAGAGCTCAGTTGACAGCTCCCCGGAAATGGCAGGCTGACAACAGCTATGCATTAGATTACCGGGGGCAGGGGGGGTGTGTGGGGGGGTGGCAATTATTTCAGGCAGAAGGCCACTTATCCAGTTTTGGCAGGCTGTCGAGGGCAGCATGGGTAGCCCCGCCCTCTGGTCACCATCTTGGGACCAGTGTCCCAATGTCTTGGGACCAATGTCCCTGGGCCAGCACCAGTGGGGCCCATAGCAGGGCATAGGCTGGTAGGGGTCTGTGAAGCCAGGCTGGGCTGCACCACCAGGGAGAGAGGGGAGCTGGACCAGCTCCATAGAGCCTCTGCTGGCTGGGACCCTGCTCTCCTGCCACCGTGCTCTGGGCCCCACCAGCACTGGCCCCAGGCAACTG
>NW_005843291.1:182985-188928 GCF_000455745.1 Alligator sinensis
GCCCCGCCACTTCCCGCGCCATGCATTGTTTCCTGCTGCTGCTGCTCACCTGGAGCTCACGGGCTGGGCAGCATAGAGGCAACGGTGGCAAACACTGCCCGGCATGGCAAGCAGGAGGGGCCGCAGCTGCTGTCGCCATGCACAGCCTCAACAGGCAAGCCCAGAACTGGCGCGGGGCCCAGGCTGGCAGCGGGGCCAAGTTACAAGCTGGTGCTGAGTGCTGGGGAAAGGTAGCCCCTTGCCTGCCCCGTGGCCGGTGCCCTGTGCTACAGCTACTCGCAGTCCGCATGGGGCTGCCTGTGTTTGCTCCAGACAGCCCCATGTGGGCTGCAAACGGCAGCAGCAGGGAGCACTGGCCTTGGGGTGGGGGAAGGGCCGCTTTCCTCTGCACCGGGAAGGAGCAGGAAAGGAGCCTGGGGAAAAGCTGAGCGTGGGGGGGCAGGGGGAGGAAGTGGCCCTTCCCTGCCCTGTGAATAGTGCTCCCTGCTGCAGCCACTCGCAGCCCGCACAGGGCTGTCCAGAACAGGCACAGGCAGCCCCATGCGGGCTGAGAGCAGCTGCAGCGCAGGGCATCGGCCACAGGGCAGGAGAGGGGCAACTTTCGCCCCCCCATGCTCAGCTTTTCCGGGCTCCTTCCCTGCCCTCCCCGCCCCTTACCTGTGGTTCTGGCCGGGGCAGCCACATGGTCTCAGACCAGAAGTCCCTGCTGGGGCTCCCAGCTGGGGGGAGCCGGGCCAGGCAGGCCCTGCTGTTGTGGGAGCCTGCCAGGCTTCCCCTGGGTCCTACAGATCAACATTAATTTTCTAAATTTTTTAGGGGCCCCACGGGCCAGAGAGAATCTCCTTGCGGGTTGGACTTGGCCCGCCGGCTGTATTTTGCCCACCCCTGCATTAGAATCTGCATGGGACTGCACCACACTACTTTCAGGGTGCCGAGTCATGGTGAGTTTATCAGTTGATTGCTAGTCTCAGCCCCGAAACTCACTGGAGTCTCCAACTGGTTCCAGAGTCAGTTCCAACCCGGGGACTTCAATCAGCTGATGGTTGGCCCCAGAATGCACCAGTTTCAAACCAACTCTGGTATCATCCTGGGGCTAAAACTAGATAGAGATTTTGGGGGCCAATACCGATAGCCGATTTCTAAGAAGCCATATTGGCTGATACCAATCTGATTTCTGATACAGCTGTGTGCAGCTGCTAAGTCCATTGTGGTGGAAGGGGGTGGGGGACACAGATCAATGTCCCCTGCAGTGAGAGGGGGGAGGGAGGGAGTGGGGCAGGGGCAAAAGCTGCCCAGCTTGGGCAGGGTACGCACCCCGGGAGGTCACAGGGGGACATGTGCACCCAGATCTGCACAGGGCGGGTTAGGCAGCTGTGGGCTGGAGCCAGGGCTATGCTGGGCTCTTCTCAGTTGGGGCTGGGCTTAGGGCAGGTGGCAGTGGTGCTGGGAGAGGGGGGCTTTGGTGAAATTTGGGGTGGCTGCAGCCCGCCCATAGATCCCTCCCAGTGTCACCACCCACCCCGAGCCCTGCCCCCGCTGAGAAGAGCTTGCTGCAGTCCGAACTCCAGCCCACCCACCTCACCCCGTGCAGATATGGGGGGACACGCCCACCTCCCCATGCCCTCCTGGGGTGCACGTACTGGTGAGAGCCATCCCCACCCCCATGCCCTCTGGATGAGCTGCGGCTCTGTCCCGTGCCCTGCCCCCCCGGGCTTGGCAACATCTGCCCCTGCCCTACTCCCTCCCTCCCTCACCGCGGGGGCCATTGATCTGCCCCCCCCCATGACCTTCCCCTTCCACCATAACAGACTTACCAGCTGCATGCAGCCCTTCAAGCTGCCAGGCTGTGATCCTTGCTGCCTACGTGCTGCACGTACAGATGGGCATCTATTGGCCAAATTATCAGCCACATCGGGCTGATTTCCGATACAGGCAATTTTCTTTATATTGGGGCCGATCCAATATCGGACCGATGTATCAGTGCACCTCTAGCTAAAACCCACAATCAATTGGGACTGCATAAAAGTCTCAAACTGGCTGTGGTACAGTCCCCGGGCTTAGATTCACAAATCACTTAATTGCTCAGCCCCAGCATGACACCAGAGCTTCAAACCAGCTCCAGTGCAGCTCTGGGAATGAGACTGATCATCAGCTGATGGTTGGTCCCTGCCCCAAGACTGCAACAGTTCACACCAGCCCATGGGCACCTAGCTATCAACTAACCAGTCCAGGGGGATGCCAGGATCATTGTCTAGCAAGCAGTAATGGTACACTTTTGATCTAATCCCTGATCCCAAAAATTGCATATCCTGATATGCACTTGGCACAGGAGGCGCAGTTGTTGGAATTGGGGGTCAGATCCCATCATGGCATTAAATGACCATGTGCCAGGGGCCTTAGCACCTTAGCTACAAAGAGATGATGGTTCAACTTCTACCAACAGGTAGAGATTATAACTGTGGATATATAATTACAGCTTTAAAGGATAGGCATCTTGCTGCTTTGAAGTGCATCATCAAATATAGCTGTTTTCTCTATCCATTACAGCACGTTGACTAAACCACTGTAACCTTAAACTGGAATGAAGTGGGTTTAAAATACAATTACATTCACTTATACTAGTGTAGGAATGAACAGCCAAAACCGTTTTATTGGTTCGGTGTAGACCAATATAATTTAAAAATAGTACAACCGTTTGACCTGTGCACATCTGAATTTTAAAAATGGTGTGCCCTTTCATAAAGCCTCCAAGAACAATAGGCTTTCATAAGGAATGTTGAAAAGATCAGAAGTATATAAAAACACAAGGCATGCCAAACATGATTATTAAGGATCCTGCAAGTGATGAGTTTGTGGTGGGGCACAGACGACACATGAGGGGTGAGGGGGCACACATGATGAGAGTGGGGGGGAGCACAGACAATGCAGTGGGGGCAGCACATGTACCCCCAAGATTTCTATGCCCAGAGTGGGGTGCAGAGCTACAGCTGGGCCAGACCAGCTCTGGAGGAGCCGCCTCCGTGGCCCAGCAGGTAGGACTTGGCTTGGGAGGGAGAACCACATTGCCATGGTTGCCCAAGTGAGGCATCCCCTGTCCACATGGCAGCAGCAGGGGCCACAACTCTGCACTGCTGCAGCTGCCAAGCCTCACCATGGCAGTGTGGTGCTCCCTCCTGCACCAGCGCACTGAGCTGCAGAGGAGATTCCTGCCAAGAGCTGGTCCAACCCAACTGCAGCCCCACACCTGGCTGTGGGCACAGGTATCTTGGGGGTATGTGCTCCACTCACCCTCCTCCTCCAACGCAGCACCTATGCTCCCCCATACACACACGTTACCTGTGCCTACAACTCCCTTCCTCACACACTGGGAGATTGGGGGTGGGGGACAGTAGTGAGGGACACTGGCAGTTTTATTGGTTTATTTACAACTTTAAAGCAATTTGCAAGCTTACCAGTCCCTCAATCATATTAATAAAATGGATTTTAAATACCTATATATTTTGATGTTTGATTTTGTTTCTTTTTTTATTAGGGACAAATCAGAACTCCTCTGCCCACTTTGCTCACCAAGATGAGGGTCCAGCTGCCCTGATATGCAGCCGTGATATGCTGGTACCCTGCCCCTCACTTCCAAGCCAGTCCCCCCAGCCCCTACTGGTGTTCCTCACTCCTGACCTGCTGCTCCCCGCTTTTCCATATACAGAGTGCAGGAAGAGGGAGAGCTCCCCCAGTGTATGGGGAAGGGGGCTATGGGCACAGACAACATGCGAGAAGGGAGTGGGGGGAGCACAGGTGCTGTACTGGGGCTTCAGGTCGAGAGTGAGGGGCACCAGAAGGACCAGGGAGCTGGGGGTGGGCGGGCTGTGGCTTAGAAATGAGGGCCAGGGCACCAGCATATCAGGGCTTCAAAGCAGTGGGGTGGGGGGAGCAGCTACAGCTGGACCTGCATCTTGGTGAGAGAAGGGGGCAGGGGAAGCTCTAATTTTCTATGTTTAAAAAAACCCACAAAATCAAACACCAAAATGTACAGGTATTTAGAATTTATTTTATTATTATGACTGAGGCACTGGTAGGTTTCCAAACTGCTTTAAGATTATAAATATATCAAAAAAACATTGTGTTCAACTGATACCTATAAAGCTAGTGGCATTTCATTTTAATCCTGGAAAAACATGGATTTTTGTTTTTTTAATCAGAGAATTTGGGATTTTTAAACAGAAAGCCAGGTTCCCTGCTGAGCAGACATCCAGACAGAACAGCCAGACTCTTGAGAATAAAGCTATCGTTACAAAAACTGCTACTGCATAGACAAAAGTACAGGTAGCTTTAGGTAATCTGAAGTACTCTGCTGTGGGCAGCATAGATTAAACAACAACAGAAACAGTTATTAGCAAGGTGAATGAGGTATAAACATAAGTATCTTGAAGACTGGCTGTATTCAGTTATTTCGGGTAAACTGAGATTTCCTTTTTGCCAAAGTATTCCCACTCATATCTGTGGGGCAGCCAACAGCTGTAGCTGTGATTTTTCATCAAGATAAACTGATGCCTTAATATTGGAAAATGAAGTGGAAAAAAAATGGATGCTTAATTATAAAATCCAATTATTGTTTTTGGTTAAATAAAACTCTCATACCTATGGAAAATCATCCCGTTTCCAAGTAACAAACATGAAAGTGTACACAAGCCAAAAGTGGTTAATAATAGGCCTATACATTATCTGGCAATATTTTTCATCTAATTAATTTTAGTTTTCTAATTTGGGGGAAAACAAGCACACTGAGATGGAAAAACATATAAATACAATTTTAAATAGGAATTCATTTGATTAATAAAAACTTTCTACTTCATTTAAGTATAAAAATATGAAGATAAGTCAGTTATATTTTTGCAGTCAGTCCAAGTAATTATTCCTCTCTGCCAAAAATTTTGCAGACATATTTGCTCACAAGCTGAATCCATCCATGTCAAGATTAAGCCTGTGCCATCATTTTTTAATAGCCAAATTATAAAACCCTAAAAAAGGAGGTTTAAAAATTGAAGACCTGTCGCAGCAGAATCACTACACAAAATGATAACCATAGGCAATTTAACAAAAGCTAAAGACTAAAAGCTAAAATGTGATATGGTAGCACAATACCATGACACCAGAATGGACAGAAGCACTTGTGTCAAACATGTAATTATCAGGAATAAGATATCAAAATAAACAGCTTCTACAGACTACCCATTTCTAAATATGCTTTACTATACTATTTGCACTTCAACTTTTTGTAATTTAGAGCAGAATACACTTTATAAGCCATTCTAGTTGGTTTTCTCAGTCTGCTTTCTAATGGTGGTCCATCTTGTTACATAACAAGAAATAGGTTACATCTGGTCTGAAAAGATTTTTTTTCAGTAAAAGTTGCCTTATACTGGCTCAGGGTTGCATATGCTGGCATTGAAATTTAATTCCTACTGGCAGAACACAGCCTTGGTATTAAAATACAAGCATACAAACACTAAACTGAATGACAGATCTTCAGACAAATACATTCCCATGGTAAAATGCCTGTATGGATACTACACATCATTAGTACCAATAACAACATTCCTTCAAAAACAATCCCATAATGCCCTTGTCCTCACATGAGCAGCTATTCCAATCACAATCTTTAGTTCTACTGCCCAAAGGTCAGTGACCAGAAATCCACTACAACTTTAAAATCCTTGGCATGAGAGGTGCATCAATGTTTCGGTCCATATTGTATCACCACCAATAAAAGGAAAATTGACATTATTAGCAATTGGCTTGCCTTTTTTTTTTTTTTTTTTAACCGATAAGTACTGCATGCATGCACGTAGCGGCAGCATGCATGCAGCCAGGAACGCAGTCCAGTAGCGTGGAGAGCAGTGTCCAGGCGGTAAATCGGAGGGGGGGGGGGAAAAAGGGGCGTGGGGG
>NW_005843291.1:189062-200824 GCF_000455745.1 Alligator sinensis
GGGGGGAAGCGTGGGGGGCATGTGCCCCCCAGATTTGTGTGCAGGGCAAGGGTGGGCTGCCCGCTGCAGGCTGGGGAGCTATGCTGGCGGGGCCTGGGCTGGGGCTGCACTCATGGCAGGCAGGCAGGTCAGGGCAGCTTGGATGTCAGTGGCGCTGCGGGGGGGGGATTATGGCAAATTTGGGCGGGGGCCCCCCCTCCCAACTTACTGACCAGACACAACTCTCCAGCTGCCAGGCTGCTGGTCGGCAGTCAAAATTGGCATCGACTGATATGGCTGATTAATAACTGGCCATCAGTATCAGCCAAAAAAAAAAAAAATCTTTATTGGTGCACCCCTACTTGACATCTCTTGGAACTGCTTCATCTCCTTCTAGTCCACTTCTAAGGTCATTCCTACTAATTATCTCACCTCTGCAAGCAAACAAGCAGAGTTCTACACAAACACAGAGCTCCAGCTAAACATTGTGATCCTCTGAGCCAAGAAATAAGTCCTAGATCTCCTAGTTATCTTTGTGGTAGACAATACTTGGCAAAGCTCTTCCACTGTTTTTGTACGGTCAAGTTAAAAAACAAACAGGTAAGGAGTCGAGGCAATTGTATCAGAGTCAATAAGGCTACAAATAAAATCAGGGGCTGCCCATCAGACCTACCTCTTCTAGAGCAGACTATATGCAGTACCTGGTAGGGACACACCGCCACCCCAGCATGACAGTAAATGTTTCAGAAGACCTGGAAGGAATATCAGCATTGCCCATCATAAAGGCGCTATATTAAAAGTAGGTGGGGAAGAGATGGTGAGGTGCCCAGACCGGTGAGAGCCAGAAATTTTAAAACAGTGCACTCCAACTCAAGCATGCCCAGAGAGGAAGGAGATTGGAGCTACTTTAGGGATATTACTGCACTTCTTTTTTACCTTCATGTTAACCACTGTCTTGCCTATCCTCTTGCCTTTGCAAAGAGTAACCATTCACATGAAAAAAAGAAACCAACTTTCACAGCAGCCATTTAAAAATAATGACAGTATTCACATAAATAATAGTATTCAAATAAAGACAGTATCCAAATCATTTAACAGCCATTGTATCAGACACAGAGACAAAAAAAATGACAGCTACCATAAAATCCCAAATACTAGAAAAATCAATTTGTTGCAACAGCATAGATACTGGAAAGGATGCCTAAGCATTAAAATTAAATACACATGTGATGTGAAACATTCCTTGCAAGCAATCCCCTGATGGGTCCTGTGGCAGAAATGCCACTGTCTGTGCCCCTCTCCAGAGATCTGTCTCCACCAGCCTGAGAGGCTGCTGTTGAATCCCTCAGGTCGGGGATCTCCCACCTTGTCTGCATGACAAAAGCCTGGGGCCTGAATGCTCTGGTCACCTGGGCAGGGGCGGGGGGAAGGCCCAGTCCTGCGCGCGGGCCCAGGTAGCCAGGGATGCTTGGGAGATTGGTCGGCTTGTGGCCAGTATTGGCAGCTTCGATTGGACCGGGCTGCTGAGGTCAGAGAGGTTATTTAAGGGCCCGGGCCAGGAAGAAGGCAGCCATTAGCCATGCAGTCATAGAGGTGAATCTGAACCTAGCTCTCTCCTCATCACCGCATGCTCCAAGAGTGCCCTGCCTCCAGAGGAAACTCCAACCATCTCTGGATGATGCGAGCGAGTAAGATACTAGAGATCCGATTAGATATTTAGCTTCAGTAACTCAGATGCGTGTTTAAACGGCTACCTCAGCCACCCTGGTTTGCTCTATGGGATTCCTCTGATATTCCTGTAATATTTCTATGATACTGCTCTCCCTTCTAGCCCAAGGGAGGCACTCGGAGCCTGGAAGGTGGTCGGGCGCAGGGAGGTGGGAGGCTCAACGCAGGAGCGCCCCCTACTGGCCCGCCACAGGTCCCTCAAATGATCTAATTTAAGAGAAACTTGTGAACATTACAAAATTGTAAACAGAAAAGCGGCACTACAGTTACTGTTCACGCAGTGCAGTCAGCGCAACACCAGCTTCTCCAAACAAAAGCTCCGTTAGCAGAGCTGCTTGCAGCCCACATGGAGCTGCCTGTGCTTGCTCCAGGCAGCCCCGCATGGGCTGCGAGCGCCTGCAGCAGGGAGAGCCGGCCATGGGGCGGGCAAGGGGCTGCTTTTCCCCACACTCAGCACCAGCTTCTTCCCTGCCAGCGAGCAGGGGGTCGGGGCTGTGAGCTGCTCCCTGCCTGTACCGCAGGACTGGGGGGCACTGGGAGTGAGTGGGCGGGGAGCCAGCAGGAGCATGGGGCCCTCACCAGTGTCCTGGGGCCAGTGCCAGCAGGGCCCAGAGTAGGGTGGCAGGAGTGTGAGGTCCCGGCTGGCAGGCGCTCTATGGAGTTGAGCCACCTCCCCCCTCTCCCTGACGGTGCAGCCCAGCACAGCTCCACAACCCCCTGCCAGCCTGTGCCCTGCTTTGGGCCCCACCAGTGCTGGCCCTGGGACACTGGTCCCAAAACATTGGGACATTGGCCCCCAGATGGTGACCAGGGGGCAGGGCACCTGTCAGGGGGCAGGGCTACTCATGCGGCCCTTGACAGCCTGCCAAAACTGGGTAAGCAGCCCTCCGCCCGAAATAATTCCCCGCCCCTGCCCTATACTCATACCCAGGGATATCCAGAAGCCCTCTCCACTTCTCACACTTACCGTTACAAACTTCAAGCAGCATGCATGCTATTTACAGGGCTTGCAGCTACAAAGAAGTTCTGAAGCAAGTGGCCACTACACATTTTCATATAGATATTTATGGGAAATGTTTTAGGGAATTTGGAGAACGTTAACTTCTCACTTAAAAAGACATTAGACTTGTCATGAATCAGTATTCTTGACTGGGGTATTTTTGAGACACTTCTTCCATGTCTGCTTTGAACTGACCATCAGTTGTGAAGAAGTATGGAAAAGACCTTGAAAGATGTGGTTATGGACCTACTTCATTCACAGTTTTGTGGATTTCATGGAAACTGCAAAATCCAGGACTGTCCATGAAATCTGCAACAATCAACAAAAAAACCCATAATAAAAATAAAATGCTGGCTCCCCACTGGGAGCCAGTGGTCCTTGCTGCAAGGATAGGAAGGCACCGGCTGGCAGGATGGCACAAAGGGCAGCTGCCCCCTCATCCCTCCTCCCCACCGCCAGGGCCTCCCTGCCAATCAGTGCTGGGGTGAGGGGGGTGGGGTGGGGGAGTACATGAAGAGCAGCCAGCAATCAAAATGGCAACTGCCCCCTTGTACCTCCTCCCCTCCCCCAGAGCCAATCAGTACCAAAGGGTGGGTCCACTGCAAAATGACTGTGGAATTAGAACTTTACACCAAAATCAACCTGTAAAAATTGGTAAATCCACCCGTGATTTAGGTAGACCTCCTAGACATGGTTAGCTAAGCTCCTTCAGTCCTTGGAGGAAGCAAACTAGGAGAATAGGTACCAGAGAGACTGAGATCAGATAGAAGGACCAAAAGGAAAGGCAGAAGGACAAGCAGGTGCAACTAAAGTGGGCACCAGAACATCAGGCAACTCTTTAGTCAACAAATGTTTTTGGAGCAAAAGACTCAAAGAACTCCGCCTTTGAAACTACAGTACTATACTCCACAGTTAATGTACCAGCACAGTCTTCTGCTCTGCTCATACCACTTATTTTTTACTTTTATTAAAGTGGCAAATGTTTATTATTACTAGCAAGTAATAAAAACAAGACTGAAAACCAAGAAAGTAGGTGGAAAAGATCTGTAGTGCAAGCATTTCAAACTATATTTTTTACATCCATTCAACAAAATTAAGTATCAAATAGTTTGAAGAAAGAGTATTATTGTTTGAGACCAAATCCTTCATCTCTTCAAACAGCGATTCTCAACCAGGGTGCTGCACAGAATTAGCAGTTAGGTGTACAAACACCTACACATGATTTGCAAGAAACCCTTCCAGAGATTTCATAAAAGGAATCCATAATGTCACAAAGATTCTGACCTGCTGTGGTATTTCTGAGTTCTTTGCAACAGAAGAATTGCTCCATTATTTTTCTGTAGTCAAGAAACAAGTGAAAACTAAGAGATGGCATTTTCTGAGGGGTGTCTGGAAAACAAAAAGGTTTGGAACCACTACCTCAAGGTTTGAAAGCTTACAACACATTACCAACTAACCATCCAAGAAAACTTGAGCTGAAGCCAAGACAGAAACTATCAACAAGCAAAAATATTTTTTTTTATTTAGCATATGCAGTTTCAGCAAAAATAATCAAAGCAGCAAACAGGTGTGTAAAAATCCAGATAAAATGTGAAGTTAGTAACTTGTGGTATTTTCTGACTGCCAAGTGATTCATTTTGAAAGATTTAATAGTACTTTTTTTGGTTTCTTTTTCACACGCACACACAAAGCCCATTTCTTACAGATCTATGCAGCAGTATGCATTTGAATTAGCCCACTCAAGATAAGATTAGTGATCACAGTCAATCTATATTCAAAATGGAAAACCTTATTGTTGCTCCTTACATAATGTCTTCCTTGTCATTCCTGATTGTTTTACCATGTAGCTGTTTGCAGCTTGCTTCTCTCTGTTAGTGAAGAAAGGGCCACACCTACTTTTACACAAGTCTACACTTATTTCATGACTGTTAACTGTCAATAGACAATTAAATAAGATCTCATGAAGGGGGATAAAATTGGCTTGTAGGCATTATCTGATCAATAATTTCCAGTTTGGCTGAAGAACACTTGCCAGGGTCACTGAAAAGATTTACATATTTTCTTTTTATCAGCAGTTTGCAGTTAACCAACTGTTCACATTCTTCATTATCTTTCTTCAGGATTAAGTACTGGATTCATAGGAATTTCAGCCAGACATTTGTCAAATAGCGTTAAGGTCGTAAGCTGTTCAGTAAGATGGGCGCTGCCCTTTCAGGTAAAGAAAGGATTAAATAATGACTTGTTTTAATACAAAATTAGCCATGCAATATGAACAGAAATATGGAGATTACCAAATTACACAGCCTTGGTGCTATGCAGGCATCAGCCATAATTTCGTACTTAAACTGAGGATTATAACTGACAAGATTCAGGCCATATTTCGATAATGGAGGGATCTCTGCTTCAAAGAATACCCTATATTGCATCTACAAATTTAACAATGGTGAAGTGTTACTCAGGAAGTGGGAAAATATTGTGCTGCAATATTGTAGTAGTTCTATTAATTCCCCTTAATCAGTTTCCATTTAATGTTAAGCAAAACAAATTTTAAAGTGGTTCATGAATGAAGCCACTCTGCAGTACTGGCCTATTTAAACAAATTTTGCTCAACTATGCATGCAGGGGATGTATGCACACATTTAATGTTAGAGTATTGGATAAAATACATACACAGATTTGAGTACTTGGGATCAGGTTTAAAAAAAAAAAAAAAAAAGGAATTATGTGCGCTAGTTGCATTTTAGTCCAAATTTACATACACCTCCACAATTCCACATGTGCTTCAGGGCCTGTCTATATATGTTGCAGCATTTAGATGAGAAGGATCCTACGTACTGGAATACATAGGTACTGTGCATGCTCAGATCGTCAGCATATATGCATACAGTATGTCAGGTAAACCTAAGACAAGCTGGAATTCAATAGCGAGGAGCACACCTGCATAAGGCACCCAACTGATTCAGTTTCCTAGACAGACCCAGAGTATGCCTCATCAGACATACCACATTGTGATCCTTACAAACTCAGTGTTTATGGGTGTATACAGACATTCAGGGAGGTTAGATCGCATTAAAAATGGCCACCCGAACTAACTTAGTTCACCCAGGTATGGAACTTGCATGTAGATCCCTAGTTAGGTTGATCAAAGTGCAAACTGTACACTGGTGTGAGGAAGGTTAGACCAGTCTAAAAATGGCCGGCCCAATATAAGTTAACCCTACCTCCCTGATTTAATTCCCTGGAGCCTGTTTGCTCTCTGATCCCCAGCCCCCTCCTCCCGCACTAGCGTCCCCATCCCAACTTACCTTAGATTGGATGGTCATTTTTTAACTCAGTCTAACCTCCTCCTATGTCTGTACCCAGCCTCTAGCAATGTGATTGACTCCTTAGAAATGAAATAAAACATACGCATAGACACTCTTGCAGTCTGTAGTGTATTTTCAAGCTTTATGCTGTGCTTTCTCCAGTCTAAGCAGAAACTCTGAGGGAGCCATAGGTTGTTTTCAGTTAATGCTGGGGTTTAGTTTTATGATCTATAGAAGGCTGTTTTTTCTCCCCCACTTAAACATACCTCTCTGCGATTGCACTTGTAACGATAACCATTACACCTACGTGCACATGTCCCTACTTTTCCAACATGTGTATCTTCTCAGAGCAGCTTCTTAGTTACCATATTTTCTCACCTACAACACCCCCTCCCCCAATAAAATGTGTACCTTGTTTTCGGAAGGCAGAACGTAGAAAAAAGATTTTTCCAGAATCATGACTACGTGATAGAGTAAAACCTGCTGGGAGCAGAGTCCAGGAAATGTGACACCGGGAACTTCTTGGTTTGGCAAACTGTCTCCCACAATGCCATACTTCCTGGATACTCTATGTTCTCAGGGATTTACTCTGTCACACAAGGTTAGGTCCCAGACCCTTGCAAAAGGCAGTAACAAGACTGTTACTTTATTAGTAGTAGTTCTTTATAAGTTCTTGTAAATAGTGCTGTTTCCACATCATAAGCCTCATCAAGATACTACCAGCAACTCACTTGTGTCTCAGACGGCCGGAGCCGACTTGAGGTGATCTACAAATTGCTCGGCCGTTGGGCGGGCTGGTGAATGGAGAGGCAGACAAAACGTATTGGTTGCAAAAAGGCTTTACTTACGCCGCTAGTAGCCGCAACGCAGGTGGTCCGATCGCTTAAATAATTACACGAGGTGCTCCAGCTGGCAAAAACCTGGGCCAGCGAATCCATAAACGAACCAGGTATGCAGGAAAAGGGGTACATCGAGGGATAGCGTTCGGCGACGGGGAGAAAAATCGATAGCTGGTCAGGCTATCGATTCGCTCTGCCACGACTCAGGAATTCTCTTAAGTCAGTCTGCAGCGTGCTCAAAGTTCTCCGACTTGGGCGGAAGTCGCACAGAATTTTATACGGCTAACAAGCCAATCGCTAGCCGCCACATAGGAATAATTTAGAATCGGCCAATAATAGGACACAAATTTGCATACGAATGGCGGGAACTCTCTTGCACCGGAGTTTTCTATTGCAACAGAAAACTTTTGCTGTGCACAGAGACTCTCATGTGGCTGGAAAATTCCACCGTGCCGAGGCACTTAAAATCATTGGGTTATGACAACTTGCTGCTTCAGGCACAAACTACAGTGTTCAGCCCACCGCTGTGAAAAGGTTAACACAAGACTGTCCCTTCAGTTTGCTGAGCAGATACGAGCAGCAGTTGCACAGCCTGTGTGGGATCTCCAGGAGTGCTCTTTTTCCAATGAAGAAAAAAGCTTCCCCAGTTGAAATGGGAAAAAAGCTTCCCCAATTGAAATGCACACCCCAATGTTGGCCTACTGGAAAGGTAAATACGTATGTGAGAACATAATAGTAATAGTGTATGGAGAAGCAACTGAGCTCATATCTTTAAGGTTACAACAAAAAAGGCACTAAACCATTTCAGAAGCATCTGAATCTACATTTATACCGAAAGCAGCACATCCCAGCGAAAATAAATAAAACAGATGCAACTCATGTCTATAAACCAACAGATGGTATATTACCTCTGAACAGTATCTATTTATGTCCTATGTAAAATACATATATAATGCATACATGTAATTGGCTTTGGTAAAAATTCCCATATGACTTTTTTCAAAAGAAGAGTATCCTTTAAAAAGTGTAAAATAATGTGATGGTGAAAAAAGAGAAAGAGTGAGATATCTGGTATAACCTCCTCAGGACAGAGGGGACCAGAAGAACAACGCTTTAACCTCCCACTCCCTCACTAGAAGAGCCCCTTTACTGTGTTCAACCTATCGGACTCTTAACATATATGCACACCACTCCCAGCACTCGATTTTTGTAGTGCTTCAAACTGCTGCAGGCTGCAAATGTACATCTATCCACAGTATCAGTAGTTAGTGATCAGAACTGAAGCTGTGCTTGGCTGTCACTGAGAGAAGCATTCAGACTACAATATTAAGTGAAGTGAATAAACTTATGCCCAATTCAACCAGGAGTGAATTTATGTGTCTGTGTCACGATGATGGCTTGCCACTGAATCCAAGCCTACCAACAACACACAAGTCAAAGAAGGAATTAGCTGTATAATGCTACGCAGCTCTAGGAGAGGGGTGAGATCCCAGTAAAACATCAACAGTATGTTTCTACAACACAATTTAAGGTGAAAATGAAATGCAACATTTTAATTATTACTATACAAATTTACATTACTTTACAAACAGCAAATAAGGTTTAACTGTTCTTGTAATAATTGGGCAATTGTAGGGTTAAAGTGTTAGTTCTTATTATTAAGGGATGGTGCTAGAGAGCAGAACTCCACCCTCTGTTGTTCCAGAGTTACTCTCATTTTTTCCCAGTTAGGTGTTGTTTGTTCCTGAATAAAGCAGCCTAAGGTTTTGGGCCTGGAGAAAAGTAAGTCTCAGTATTCTTTGTTAAGTTCTGATAAAAAGAACAGCTTTATAAAAATGACAACTTTGGTTTTATAAAATCTGCTCTGTAGGTATTTTAGAGAGCATCTTCTGACTTCTGTGACAAAACACAAAAGGGTAATACTTTTTACTTCTAGTGGCTGCAAAGAGCTAACCCAGATACTAGACCCTAGACTTGAGGTTTTTCCCTCCCACTCACCACTAAGTTAAGTGCTTCTGACAGAGTTCCAACTTCAGCCTCTTTACATGAAACAATCTTCAATAACTCGCCAAAATCATTGAGCATTTTTACATGTGCAAGTGCTGCAGCGCTGGGCACTTTGCACTGCGACACTTACAGTTGTATATGCAGCAAAATGCACGTCAGCGCTAAGAAAATGGCGACAGCATGCTCTTGAACTAAAACACCTCAGAGGTGCTTTAGTTCGAAAGCTCACTGCTGACATTTTCTGTGCACTGATACACATTTCACTGCTTATACAACTGTATGTGGCGTAGCGCAGCGCAGTGTGTCAGCTTGCGTGCAGAGCAGACTCAGTGGAGTCTGCTCAGAAGCAGCGGCTCTCCGGTGCATTGCTAAACGAAAAAGTATGTGTATAAAAGCCCATTAGTACTAAGAACTGATGCATCACTAGTCAGTCATGCTAGCTAACTTTAATATTAAATAATGAGATTGAATGCTGTATCAGTGTAAGAAAATTAAAAATAAAACTCAGTTCACTTCAGAATTTAATACAGTACTGGGAAAAGTGAGAGCATACATCAACTCTGAGAGGCACCACAAGAGGCAATCTAAAGCGTGGAGCAGGAAAATTTGATAGCTGGGTGAAAAGGGGACTAGAAAATATTGTAAATGCAGGATGGGAGCACATATCTCTGTCAGTTCTACCAATAGCTGGTGGGCACCTGCTAACATTCACACTTTTTCACCTCCTTGGGAAGCAACAACTCCCAGTCACTGCTACTTGCATTAATAAAGCAGTAAACAGTCTGTAATTAATAGATGCCTTTCACTAATCACTAACTATCACAAGAGCTTTCAAAGAAATGAGGAATACAAGGAATGTTTTCTACAGGGATGGAAACACCCCATAACTGAAGCTCCACGAAAATGAGGGGCCCTATTTGCACCAGCTAATTTAAAAGATGAAATAGCACAATGCACATAGGCAATTCCACATTACAAAATGAAGGGAAGTTTCTGATTTTTTTTCTTGTGTATTTTGTTCAATTTCAAATGCACTCTAGCTAGATATATGTAAGACAGAGCAACACCAATAGGAAGGCTGACCAAGACTTTTGATCCTATGGAGCAACTTTTTGTTAAATATAACATTCTCAAAACGTAACTTCGCTGCATAGCTTTGGCACACTTTCTCTCAAGTCACGTGGAATTTTTCACATGAAAACTTCAAAAAAAAAAAGTTCAGATTTACCTCCAGACACAAGAGTGGGCCGTGATGAAAATCCAAAAGCCTTCTATTTTCATTCAAAATTTCTAACGTTGTTTTTAAAAGGCACTATAGTGCAGTGAGAGCCAACCTTTTCGGCAGGCATCCTGCATATTAGCCCTGCACCCTCCCCAAGTGCCATTCTGACCCCCTTCCACTGCCAGATCTGTTGCTCTGTTTTTGCTTCATGCCCTAAGTTCTGAATCTACAGGTCTTCATTTTGCTTCCTTCCCTGTGCTCCTTACCCTGCCTGCTACTGTGCTGCTTGTTCCCTCCCTGGTTTGCCATGTGCCACATACAGTAAAGCTGCCAGTGCCATTTGTGGTACGCATGCCACAGGCTGGCCACCCCTGCTCTAGTAAGTCCAACAAAACAAGCAATAGAAACTGAAAACTTAGAACAGACATCAACTTAGATTCAGCGATACACCTAATTCTGAGCATTTAAATACTCCCACTGATGCCAGCTTCTACAAAGGTACCTGCCTGACGTCTCAGGCTAAATTCTGATGATGTGACAAATACATATCTTGATTTGGCAGAGTGATAGTTTATTGAACCTAAATCAAAGAGATATGACTATGAATACTGAATATAAAAAGTATATGCTATTACATAGTCTCTTTTAAAGATTATGTATTGTAAATTAGCTTATTTCCCTTGAATTAGTTTTTACTGGTCAAGAAAAAGCAACTTAAAAAAAAAGTCTCAGAAAACTAGCTAGAAAACAAGAGCGGCACATTTTTCCCCTTCACATTTCTTAAAATATCTTCTGTATAAAGTTTATCCACCTAGCCTCAGAGTAATTACATCCTATTATGAATACCACCAATCTAATCATTTGTTCTTCTATTTGAAAGCCCTCAAATGCCACATATCAATACACCAGATTACAAGTGAGAAAGAGAAAAATTGCAACAATTTCCTTTAAAAAATTTAAACAGTGGACTGATCAGAGTCTCTGAGCATATTCAAAAGTACTAATCTTAGCTATTTGAATCCATAGTTTCAGAGAGGAAAAAATAGTTTATAGCTGAGAAACTGGAATATTAGATTAAGAACAAGTTTTGACATGTGGGCTGAGAAGTCATTACAGGATGAGGAATTATGTTGCGACTGGTTCAGAACTGTGCATTCATGCTGCCCATCTACTTTGAGCTTGTTCCATCTACTAGTACTTACCGACTGGATAGCCCTTTCTTTCTGTCCTATGCAGGGTCGGAATAACCTCCTCATTAATGCCTTGTAACAGAAGGAACAAATGGTGGCATGCAACTGCCTACTCAGCTGCCATATGGTACAACTGCTTTAAAAATGTCTGTCAGTGATCAGAGAACCATGTCAAGTTTGAGTTTTTCAGAGAACAATTAACAATTAATTTACAATTTCTGTCACCAGAACTGTGGTTCTCAACCTTTTTAGAGTCAGGGCATCCTTCCATAACTTTTTAAAATTTGATGGCACTCTGAAATACTGTTGTAATGCCTCATCTTATACAACTTTTCAGTCAATGAGTTTACCAGACTCTCAATATTTTCCTTATCTGGAACAGCACAAAAAAGCAGCAGTGCAATTGTTGGCTCTTATGCATGCGCACGCACGCACACACACAAACACCTGTCCTGCTTCCCTCCCCCCCCCCCCCCCCCCCCCCTGATCCTA
>NW_005843291.1:200855-213564 GCF_000455745.1 Alligator sinensis
CCCCCCCCCCCCGACAGGTTTGATTTATCTGTCACTGGCGCAAGAAATTCTGAATTAGCTGCAACAGAATTACTCCTGATTTACACCATGTTAACTGAGATGGGAACAAAGCCTAGATAGCAAAATAAAGGTTCTATTCTACTTTTTCTTTTTGTGCGAGACTCTTGTTAATATGTATGGGATTGCTGCAAATGAAATAAAGGTAAAATATTGAATTAAATGAATTCAAATTGACATGATTTGCCTTATCTAGTGCATTTTTCATCTTTTGGATTTAAGCAAAGTAAGAGATTTGGAGTTCTTTAAAAAGGCATACTGTGTCTGAGTATTGCCATAATAAGGCTTGCCATAATAAACATTGATTTTTTTTTTCCCTAAACTGGGATGCTGCCACCACCATGGCCAGATGGAACTGTACCATTTCCCTCGTAGACAAACGGCTGCGGCAGAAATACCTCTGCTCTTGCCACAGCCCTTTCCATGCTCCTCCTGTGAACGGAGCTACACAAAACAATTCCTCCTGCCCCATGTGCCTTTCTTTCTAGGAGACATTGTGCAGGGCAAAGGAGCTTCAAAGCAGAGTAGTTTCATCTGGCCGTGGTGGCGCCTATACCACAGCACCCTTGAAAGAGTCTTGCAGCACCCAGATTGAAAACCACTACGCTAGAGGCACTTGCAAGATTTGAAATTGTATATTAAGTTCATTTCCTTAATGCCTTGACATTCTTCTTTCCCCAATAAGAAATACAGACAAATGAACAAAAACACCATGATTTTAACCAAGGATCCAGGTTTTCGGCTTGCATCTGGCCCCTCCCCCTACACCCCAACAGGCTGTGCCACCCATAGGGGTGGCTGAACCAGTAGTCCACTCTGCCACAGCAGCTGCTGCCTCCCATGTGTCACAGCCGGGGCTCAAGTGCTGGTGCAGAAAGCAGGGAGCTGTGGACCCGGGTCCCTGGCCCTGTAGCCCTGGCAGCTGAAGGCCTCCTTCAGCAGAGCTGGGGGGGCAGGGGGACAGTGAGCAGGGCAGGGGTACCAGCAGGGCCGAGGGGGCTGAGAGTGGAGAGTGAGGGGCAATGACATGGGTAGGGCACCAGCATAATCAGGGCTGCTCAGCACCACAATGCAATGGGGGGGGGGGAGGGGGGAGTGCTGCAGCTGGACCCAGGTCGTGGGGAGCAAAAGGGACAGGGGGAGCTCTGATTTTCCATGAGAAAAATCCCAAAATCAAACACCAAAATATATAGGTATTTAGAATGTATTTTATTATAGTGATTGAGGCATGGGTAGGTTTCTAAGTTTTATTTTAATCACGGACAAAAGTGGATGGGGGAGGGGGGGTTTAAATCAAAGAATTTGCGATTTATTTTGATTTATTTTTTAATCAGAGAAAACTAGGATCCCTGGTTTTAACACAGGCTTATAAAATAACCACAAAGTTACTTCAGGTTTTTCAGAAATGTAAACCTTTTTCTCTTTTCCAGCCCACCTACAACTAAAAATCTTTCTGGTAGCCCTCTGAATAAAACAAGCTTCCCGCCCTCTTCAATAATAGATGGTGGCATGAGTGACATGGTTTTACAGTTGATTTTTTAAATAGGAAACTTAATGAGGGAAGGAATAACTTGATTTCAGTGGACTGATTTTAGTTTTAAGAGGAATTACCACTTTGTGCTGGCATTACAGGACCTAGATCTAATCTGATCTTTCACTCAAGAAAATGGCTCCCATAAACTACCTAGAAAGAAAAACAACGTTAACATGGCTCAAAGATGTTTACATAAGATACAGAGAGAATGACAATTCCAGAGAGAATAAAGACGTGCTGCCTTTCTGAAAAAGTAATTAGAAAAACAACCCAGAAACATCTTAATTTAAGGCCCCTGGTTACACACTAATTCTAGGTGGCTCCTGGAGCTTTTAACCCCTGGATTGTCCGCAGGTTAATACCTGAAACTAGTTTAAGTACATTCTGGGTGGCTTACAGTTACAGCACTCCAGGGCAGGTTTACCTCTGATCCCTGTTAGCCTGCTTGTGTTCCATGGATGTGTGGCCACTCCCCACAGAGGAGCCACCCAAGTCACAGTCCTCCAGCTTCCCAGGATGCAGTGTCTCCTCCACCACCCTCCTGTTCTGTATGGACTAACTTTCCACCGCCTGAACTCTACTGCCCAGGAGGGTGGTTCTGGCACCAAGCCAACTCAAACTCCTGCCCCTGGGTGTGTGACCTTCCCACCCCCAGGAGAGCAACCCCGTGCAAAAAGCCTAGCCAGGACAAAGGGCCAGACAGGTTGAGCAGTGCGGTCTAAGGAGGATGGGGGAGTGAGGCAGGGGGCTAGACCAGGTCCCCATGAACTGAGGCTTCTTTCCCAGGGCAGGGGCAGTAAGCTCCCTCAGAAATGCCTCCCCTTACCACTCTCACCTTCTATTGACCCTGGGAAACACAACCTGCACCTTCCACACCCCAATCCCAAATCCCAGTTTATCAGAACATGAGACCATCTTTAATTTACTTCCCCTTTCTTTTTAAATTCTTTTTTTTTTTAATTTTATCCTTCAGTGGATGACTTGCTTCAGTTCACCACCCTTCTCCCATCCCCATTTCCTTTCCACCTCCCATTTCATTACCATTAACTGTCTGCCCCTCAGCTTCATGTTCATGCCCCTCCCAACCCATGTCTCACATAACCCCAGCCAGAGCAGGGACAGAAGCCAGTCCTGACTCACCAACCCTGTAGTGACAACTCACACCTGTAGCTCCCAGTCAGGCTCCTGCTCACCAGCCCTCTGGTGACAAGTCACAGCTGTGCAGGGCAGGGACAGTCAGAGGTTTTTAGCCTTAATGTGTGACTGCTTAAAACTCAAGCAATCAAATCAATCAACATCTGAGCAAATCAAAGTGCAACATGTAACAAGGCCCTTATGCCTCAGTAATCTAATTACTAAAATCCAGACACTGAAGGAACTGAAACCAAGTAGAAGAGAGGTTTCACATTATCATGTGACCAACAGTGATGGCACAATTAAAAGTTACTGCATGTTTGAATTCAATGACAAAATGTTTCATTAAGGTTGTCAGGAAATAGCTCACGCCTTTTCAAAATTCTGAGTGAGCAAAACTAAATGACAAACTAGGCAAGAGAGGGTTAAAATACATATGCCACAATATTCAACTCTGCCCTCCTGGAGCCAGCAATAATAAAATCAGAGTTATGCAAGACTCAAGATGCATTCACAGAGTTAGTTATAGATGGACTGAATGGATATTTTGGCAGCTATCATTTACATATCTTGCATAAAATACGCAGCTTGCTCACAAATCTTAACATTTCTTCACTTTTTCCCCTCCTTAACAGAAATATAAGCAAACCAATCAAATAATAGAAACCATGTGACACACCTAGCCAAGCACATACCATGAATAATGAAGAGCAAATAATAAATAGCAGATGATGCATTCAAAAGTCAAGGGACAATTCACAGGCTTACATACATTCTCCTTGGATCTTCAAACAAACAAGGAGAAGATTCAAAAACATTTTGTGGATAACAGGCAAAGAGAAACCAAGTGCAAAACTCATGACAGTATTTGGTATAAATAGCCCGATGAGCTACAGTTATTTCAAACAGGAAGAGGACTTGCTAATGTGCTTCTTAAAAGAAACTAGACCAGCTGGAGAATATTTATCAATTCTGGAATTCATAATAAAAAGAAAGCATTTGCATTTTAAAATTAGAAACAAATGGGAAGAAATTCAGTCCACACAACCAGTTTGTCACCATTATTTGTCAACTTTAAACATTTCAATCTTTGCAACAGAAATTGGTGCTAATTAGCCAGACTAATTTTCTAGACTTGTTTAGACTACACCACTGATTAAACATCCTCAGGACCCACTAAGAATAAAACATGAACTTGTTATGACTAGTACATTACACAAACATGACTTACAGCTAATAGAAGAAATTTCATCTTTAAATACATAGTGCATTTCTACAAAATTGTACCCATTCAAAAAGGCAGTAGAATTGTGGGTGCTGTCACACAAGTCACTAGGTATTTTTTCTGCCCTACTTAGCTTCCAATCTTATTTAAAAAGCCAGAGATGTTTTAAGAAGGCCAAATACACTGGACAAACCTTTGCTCAAATGGTCATTCAAGTATTCCTAAAATGTTTGCTTCTTCATATGTGAATGATGCACACGTTGGCCTAAAAATCCCTACTCTAGTTTACTAAAAGCAATATTATTTTCATAAAAACAGGCAAGTAATTGTGGAAGTGCATAAAGGTAGTATAGTCCAGTACAGTTTATTTCCTTAGTCCTGTGCACATTCATTTTAGTGACCTCTCTTGCTACAGTTATTGCATTGAGTCGACACTTGAAAATTTTATGAAGTCTGGACATTTTAACTACTTTATAGTTAATAAATCTGTCTGCATCATTCATATAGATTAGAAACCACAGGGGTCTGAGTACAAGGCTCAGTAGAACTCAAAATAATTCTTCCTCACACTTGAACAATCCCACTGCTATTTCTTATTGTTAGCTAGTTCTAAACCTAATCCTGTCTTTTTGTCCTGAATACTAGGGCTGTGTCTTGTACAATAAGATGAAGAAGCTTGTATTATTAGATTGCCTGAGCTCTATGTAAACCATATACACAAAGTTTTCTCAGTAGCATTCTTAAAGTAAAGTCACAGGGTGTGTGCACACATGCAAGCAGGTGCACTTGCAGCAGCTCAAATACATGCGGTGCAAATTTGAGCCAGGGCTTTTTGCCTCAGTGCACGTGACTGGACATGCACTTTGTTGTGGAGCAAACTGTGCCACCTGGGGCAAAATAACCCTGCCTGGCTCCTCCCAGATCTGTAGCCAAGAGGAGCTAGAGCCCAGGGCCAGCACCTGTGCTGTCCCCAGCAATATAAAAACCTGGCCTGGCAAGCAGCTCAGGGCTACTTGCCCTCAGGAGCTTCTGAGGCCCAGCTGCTTGGTATCTGGAGACACTATCCCCTTGTGTCAGCTAGACTGCTGAAGCAGCATCCCAAATTCACTTTTTAAAATACCCCCAAAATCCACATTCTTCCACAATTAGACCAAAGAGAGAGAGGGAGGGGGACTGATCAAATGGGCAATGTTTTATGGCTATATTTACAATGTTAAAGCAATTTGGAAGCTTACCGGTGTCTCTAGCATCATAATAAAATAAATCCTAAATATCTATGTTTTAATGTTTGCTTTCGGTTTCCTTATCACATGGTGGGTGTGTGATGGGGGGGGATGTAGGGTTTGCAGGAGGGGAGTGCGTGTGTGGGCTGCTTAGGAGGGGTGGGTCCCCTGCCCTCCACAGGACAGAGGCCCCCTGCACAGCACAGACTACCCTGCCTGCAGGGTCCCAGCCCCCCACTGGCAGTAGAAGCAGCCTCTGAGGCTGGAGATGAGCAGGAGAACAGGCAGGAGGCTGGAGATGATCCCCTGCTGTCTCAAGCCTCCTGCTTGTTCCCATGCTCATCTTCAGCCTCAGAGGCTGGTGCAACTGCCAGTGAGTGGGGGGGGGGCCTCCCCCATGGTCCCCTTCCCCCTCCTCCAGCCCCCCAACCCGCTACTTACCTGGCATGAAGTCGGGTCCAGGTCCCTGCAGCTTTTCACTGCTGCCTGCCCCACACAGGCAGGCAGCGTGCTCCAGCACCAGGGAAGAGGCTAACCACAGAGATGCCCTGGCAGGCTACCAGAGTGTCTCTGTGGAAGGCCAAACCTCTGGTTGCCTCAGGGCATGGTCCAGGACTGTGCCCTGCCCTGCTTTTTCCCCCTGGGGTACTGTTTGACCCCTGGATATCCAGGGGTCTAACTTTGCTCCTGTACAGCAAATTTTTTGTTCCTGCACATGCCTCTTGCAGCATCTCAAAGGGCATCTGGATGCACCCACAGAGTCTAGTATCTTGCTTCAGTCATGGTTATTACCATGCAAGAGACACAGTAACCTATTGGGTTTCTATATATTACAGTACCTATATGCACTACATAGTTTTATAACATCAGGCACTGTACAAACAAGGGAAATATAAAAAGATCCTTCTCCAGAAAGCTTATTATTACATATAACAAGCTCAATAGGTATATGAAATGAACAAATTCCAATTGTGGCAAGAAAGAATAAAATGAACTTATTACCTGCAGTAAACAGGGTACCATAGCATCACCCAAGTCGCAATCATATGGAAACATTTTGTAAGCATTGCCATAAAGGCATGTCTTGCAGCAAAGAGGTGATGATTTTATAGATTCCAATGGGCAGTAACTCATGAGTATAAGGGAAGGAGTTGTAAAATTTAACAGATGTGGAGCAAACACTTCATTGCCTGAAAGATTTAGGCAGCAACTTCTCAGTCTAGTTTAAAAGGCAGAGTGAATGTCTCTGTTCAGAGCATCACTCAAAGTTATAGCTTCATAGAAGTGCACCATAACTTTCATTTCTTGTTTTAAGGAGTTTCAACTTTGCTAAACTTCACACCTAGAGGGCAAAAATAGCACTGGGCAATGTCACTGGATTTCTGAAATGGCCTTTTGTTTTGTTTGCTTTTATGAACATTAAATTTATCTTGAAACAATCTGTGAACTAGTACAATTATACATAATATGTAGTTAAATAACCAATGTTACAGTACTTTGGCTAGGTTAAACTGAAGGTATTATGTAGCACTCTCAACCCACATCTTTCCCCCGGTACACACTGTGGGATGTGGGAAGTGGAACAGGGATTATGGCTGCTCACTAAAATGTCTGGTGTGGTTATTGGCTGACAGGACCAGTGTGAAAAAAAATGAATTTATTACACAAGCTATCCCAAAGACCCTGACATATTTATTGCAGTGGCGCTACAATAACCATTCATCAGAGAAAAGACAAGTACCTCTCCCTTCTCCACCTTGCACCCACCAGTTCTCACAACTTGGAAACCTCCAATAAAGGCAATTCCAAAATTTCTCTATGCAGCTTGTTCCATTGTCCTAATGTTGGTCTCTGCTGGTCCTAACTCTCCCTCTTGGGGTCTTACAAGTTTGAATTCTGCTGAACTCAAAATTACAGCATGATACAAGGTAGTCTTCAGACACCTTACCTCTGTTAAAAGTTTATAGTTACAGACCCCAGCCTATACAAGTGTCACTTTGGTCCTTCAATTACACTAGTTTTTATACTGTATAAATATGCTTCAAGTACACACATGCCCACATTCCCTTGTACTCCCTCTTACTATTTCTAGTTCATGTTTTCCTCCTTCCATTAAGATATTAGCATATAAATAGTCACCCCTTGCTGTCTTGCACACTCTGCTGCTGCATTATGTATAATATTATGCAGTATTACATATGAAAATTAGACTGCATGGTAGCAGAAGTCTCCTGCCAACATAGCTTTACCCACCAGAAGCAAAGCTGGTAGAACCATTCTTTTGTTAGCATATAGTTGGGTCCATATTTGGGAGGGAAAAGCAGAGGTTGACAACATAGCTGGACTGATCCAATCTTTTCATACTTCTGATGGCCATAGCTATGCTAGCAAAACTTTACAGTGCAGATCAGACCTCAGAGTCCATCTTCAGCCAGAAACAGGTTTTCAGAGAGGTGTGAAGTGGTCCATTAGTTCCAATATGATGTTCTTAACTGAAAGAGAACACCCAATAGAGATGAATACTGGCTGAAAATAGCTCTGAGAAGCATGAATTGCTCCATTCATCTCAGAGGTATTCATTGTCTCTGTGGGTGGATGGCACCAACAAATTGGATCTGGCCCGCGGACGACTGATGGCTCTGGCCGCCACATGGTGCCAGGCTGGTGGCACTGCTTCCACACAGCAGCATGAAGCATCAGCTGTAGACCTAGGTGGGGCTTCCACCGCAGCGGGCAGGCAGCAGCAGCAGCTGCAGGCACTTCCAGTAGGTTCAGGAGCCGAAGGCAGGACCTGACACCGCCACCCTCACAGTGCAGTGGAAGCTCCCACCCGGAGCCCCACCCTGAAGCCTGCCAGCAGCATCAGCTGTGGACCTGGGCAGGAGCTTCTGTCCCACCAGGCGGGCAACAGCAGCAGCTGTGGACACCACTGGCAGTTTCCACATCGGGACTCCAGAACCTACTGGCTGCGCCCACAGGTGACAACTCCTGCCCAGGTGCATAGCTGATGCCACCGGTATGTTCCAAGTTAGGGCTCCAGAGGGTAGCTTCCACTGTACTGTGAGGGAGATGGCATCAGCTGTGGATGGCACTGGCATGTTCTGCATCCAGGCTCCTGAACCTACTGGCAGCATCCACAGCTGATGCCAATTGCAGCTGATGCTCACCTGCAAACTACATCTCCAGCAGGTTCTGGAAGGAGGGGGAGGGAGGAAGAAAAAGGAAGAAAACAGAGACATGGATGTAGCCCCCAATAGGCCCCCCAAAATCCATTAAGTGGCCCTCCAGTCAAAATAATTGCCCACCCCTAGTATAAAGCACAACTACATTCAACTCCTCATGTCACTGAAAAATACCTACTGAAATCCATTAGAATGATAAACACAAGACTATTAAACAAGGAAAAATGTGATTTATGTCAATATAATTATTTAAACATAAGCTGTAAAGTTTTTTTTTAAAGAAAACTCATGTGCAACTGTATAAACTGAAGGGTAACATCCCATATTCCAATTTAGACTTCTATTTTCTGCCTTCTCATTAGTTTAAACAGTATCAGTTGCTCATTAAGCAGATAAAAATCAATGAATCAAGATTTCAAGTGGTGTATGGCTCCATAAAGATTTCTACACTCTCTGGCTGCAAGTAAGTTGGTTTTGCTAGACTCCTGTATGATTTGATAGGCTTTCTTTCTTTTTGTGAGCCAGGGGTTTGAGAGTTCATTCAGAGTGTCTGACAGAATGGATTAGTGTTGCTATCAGAGCCTAAGGCTACAAGTCACTTTACACTGCTCTCTTCTGGGTGCCGCAGGCACTTCTAACTCAAGTTGACAATAGTCTCACTTCCTGACCCCTCTTTTAGATGCCTAATCCCAATTTAAACGGGCAATTGCAAAAGATAACTTGAATAGCAGATTTTTGTTGATGCCTAACACTTCTAGGGAACTGTATATAGATCACGTTTCTCTTTCTGCTTGTTTACCTATATATGTTTACACATTTCATTTTAGATAGGGCTACCCGGTTATTATCACTGTTCTTTAAAAGCAGCACCATCACTACATAACATGGTCTGACTTCACCCTTGGCCATAGGCAAAGCGTAGGGGGAACACTGGGGGGCACATACTCCCCCCCCCCCCCCCCCCCCACCCTCCACCTTTTTCTTAACAAAGATGGACACATCTGCTTGGCCTTTGCTGGCTGGGGAGTGGGGGCACCGAGAGAAGTGATGGCCAGTGCTCCTGCCCCCCCGAGATTGGTGCTGGCCGGGGAGCGGGGGTACAGAGAGAAGAGCCAGTGGCACTTCACTGGCACTTCTGGGGATGGCAGTCGGTCGCTAGTGGACCTCTCCCACCAGTGACTGGCTGCTGGTGCCCCTGCCCCAGACTCAGGAGGCACCAGTCACCCATGCCCTTGGCACAACAGAAAATTTTCTTGACATGCTTTTTATACAACTTCAGGTGCTGGTTAATCTTTCAAACTAGCTGTGTATGACTGTGTGGCTAGGAACCTGTGATCTAAGACTGTGGTACATCAGGACTGTCCACAGGCCACATGTAGCCTACAAGAGGTTAGCATGTGGTCCCACCCAGACATCCATGTCCCTAATGCTCCAGCTGCAGCAGCAGTTAGGGCCTTAGGGCTCCCCTCCCTCTGCTTCTGCTGCATGCTTCTGCCCCAGGGGACAAGATGTACTCCAGCCAAAATGCATTTAAGAATGGCACTGTGTCGTGGAGGATGCACCCGTCTGCATGCAGACAGGACTCTCTATGAGAGCCTCATAGTTGGCTTCCCACTGGCCAGCTCCTAGTGGGAGGGTCTCAGCTACATGTTGACTTTAGGGAAATGGGAAACTCCTCCCTAGCTTGCTCCTGTGGCCATATGGCTGAGGCCAAGCGAAACCCGGGGGCATCAATCCCAAGCCTCCGGGCTTGGGCCTGCATGTAGAATGCCTGCCAAAGGATTTGGAAGTATATGGAGCACCAAGCTGAAAAGTCTGGGGTGGAGGATACTTGCCAGCAGTAGGGCCACATAAGGATTTTGAATGATTTAAAGCAGGGGCTACCAAGGTTTTTATGCCGTGGCCCGGCAAACCATTGCCCAGCAGTCATAGCCGACCGTGGTTGGAATTTCTGGCTGGAAGACAGGTAAGGATACCCCCACCTCACAGGCAGGGAGTGGGGAGGCAAACCCTGTACTGCCACAGGCCCTGCAGAAGAAGCCGCAGGCCTCTCCGCCTGGCTCTGCGGGGGCTGTGGTATGCCAACCTGCCGCAACCTGGCGGCCAACCTAAGTTACATAAAAAACACGTCAAGAAAATTTTCTGTTGTGCCAAAGGCATGGGTGACTGGTGCCTCCTAAGTCTGGGGCAGGGGCACCAGCAGCCAATTGCTGTTGGGGGAAGTCCCCTAGTAGCTGACTGCCACAGCCTGGGGATTGAGAACCCCCAACTTAAAGGATTCAGAACTGATCTGGCTAATTTGACCTGGTACACAAAACAATTTCCAAAAAACAAGCCAGCATGACACAATGTTGGGTAGCACAGCCCCCAGTGCTGTAGAAGCTTGAAACTTTAATACCCATGTGTTACAGTGCCACAGGAGAGCCTGCCAGGAGCTGAAAGTAAGGCAGGGCACTGCACCACACAGAGGAGCACCTCTCTATGGGCACAGTATAGCCTTGTGTTACATAAATGTGTCAGAGGTAAGGGTTGTTTGCTGAACAAAACCAGGTTAAACACAACAAAGTAGGAGGTGATAAATGGGTAGCAGGACACCAGACCCGTGTTCACCTGTCAGCCCTTCATTTTGCTTGCTCAAGCATACGGTGATTAGGAACATTCCTTGCCTTTTTGAAGCCCTTCCTCTCTGTGGAGAGCCGAGAACAGACATGCTAGAACAGGGGCGGGCAATTATTTTGGTCAGAGGGCCGCCGCTTACTGAGTTTTGGCAAGCCATTGAGGGCCGCATGACAGGCGCCAGGGGCAGATAAATATTAATTTTATAAATTTTTTAGGGGCCTCACGGGCCGGATAGAATGGCCTGGCAGGCTGCATCTAGCCCACGGGCCGCATTTTGCCCACCCCGTGATAGAAGCACACGTCATGTACACAACCCTGAATCTTGTTCTACTGGTCCTACATTACTGGTAAATGCATTCTTCTGCCTCCAATCTAAACAGCAGAAACTATGCAGGGCAATGGGAAGAGGGACTCTGGAAGTAAGAGCAGAAAAGCTAAGGAGAAATGGACAAACTCTGTTTTTCTCTTCCCTCTAGCATGGCAGGACCTAGGAATTAATAGCAAAGAGCAGTCCACTCCACTAAGTTGATGTCTCCCTGGGGCAAATGGGAACAGGAGGGAAAAGATGTTTCACTAGGACCTTCAAGGAGTTGAGGAGTTTAGAAATAGGGAGGTCTTACCTTATTACTGCCACTGAACATGCAGCCAAAACAACAGTATGAAAACAAAGTTAAAATAATTGGGCAGACCCAGGCTCCTCTTACATTGTTGTGCTTAAACTGGACCATTTTCCCTCCCCTATAAAGACCCTTAATGCACACCAGCAAGGGAATAAATAAAACCTACATTCTGCCACACAAATAACTTACACTGTGTGGCAAAAATCTCTGCCACAGTAACTCTTGTAGTAAATCAGGAATGGTTCATCCAGAAATGTGCAAGGCATGAAAAAGTACTCAAGAACTGAGCATTCTAATTAGAACATTGCAAAATTCTAATTGCCTGTTAAAAACAATGTATTAGAAGCAAGTGAAATAAAAGCGTTCACAGAAAAATGAATGTTGAAGAACGTGTTACAGAAAATATATAGAGACCAACAAAAAACCAGTGGGACCACTACTGAGGCATCAGGGAAACCTGCAATTTTATTTTGTAACACTGGGTACCTGACACTGAACGCTTCAGGTAAATGTTACAGCTGCAGTGCTAGAAGAACATTTGTATCCTATTTTTAGCTTTATCAGAACAGAACAGTAGCATATTTCTCTTTCTTGTGGAGCACAGGAGTGAGTATAAGCCATAGCCCAGCAAGCACCAACAGCAGCATAGTGGCCTGATTTTCAGAAATGCTGAGCGTCCATAGCTTCAACTGAAATCAGTCGCAGAGGCTCAGCATCTTTGAAAATCAAGCCATCAAACATTATGTAATTATAGTTCAAAATCAAAATATTAGAACTTCACCACACTAATGAAACCACCCTAAAAAGCTAATTTTTTTGAGAATACTTAAGTCAAACCAATGATGCTTTTAACATGCAAGCTAAGAGGAATTATGTCAGTTATATATTTAATCATAAAGGTTAAGTACAGACAGTCAAAAAGCCTGAGGCTGAATCGATTCAATCTTCACAGGATAGCTTGAACTAGATAGCTTGAACCGATAAGCAAGTGAACATTCACTTTTGATTCTGAAATGCAGCTACATGCCTGCAGTGGCCCAGCTGTGGGGGCTCTGGAGCAGCGTTTCCCAACCGGTGTGCCGTTGGCCACGTCCAGGTGTGCCGTGGAACCTTGG
>NW_005843291.1:213695-216097 GCF_000455745.1 Alligator sinensis
GTTTGGCCAGTGTAGCATGGGGTGGAAAACGGTGGGAAACAATGCTCTACAGCACACCCCCCTGCTCAGCTGAAGCAGGCAGCTTGGGCCAAAACTAGCCACTCCCCCTTCACCCCATCCTGGAAGGGAGGGGTTTGCAGGGGAGGTGCAAAGCATCCAGGGACACTGAGCTGACTTAAACCTGGAGGGGATCTGTGGCAGAAGTTCAATAAAACGATTTAAGCTATGCCAGTTAAGTCTGATACTACATCCATCGACATAGGCGATGCGTAGGGGAGACACGGGGGGGGGGGGGGTCCCTGTGTGCCCCCCCTGAGAGCGAGTATTCCAGCTGGTAGGGGGGCATGGAGAACACTCGTGACCCCCCTGAAATTGCTTCTGTTGGCACTTCCGCCGCCGCCATGCCAATGGCACACTTGGGCACTGGGGGAACACCCCCCGACTCGGGAGGCACCAGGCACCCATGTCTATCCAGGTTCATCTTAAGCTGATTTGGGCACTTTGAAAGCAGTTTACGATCACTGAATTTCTGTTGTGTTACAGAATTGAACTAGTTTCTGATCACTCGCACATAAACCAGTATAACTTCCGTCCCTGGCCAAAAAGAATTCCTTCACAAAGCTGATCACAAGGCATTTTAGTAAATGGATGGAAAAAGGGATCTTAAGTAAAAATGGACAATTCAACCTAACTGATATAAAAGGAGAGAGCATGAGAGAGAGAGAGGCAGAAAAAAATGGCAAAGCTGATTCTAGAGTTGCATAACCAACAGCTGACTCTTGTATCACTGCCCTCATCAAAACCTGCCAAGTCATCCCTGTTCCCAGAAGAGGGTTTGTCCTAAGCAGCTCTCACCAATGGGCTCAAATCAAATTGCTTGGAGCAGCTGCTTCTTTTAACAATGGCTTCCGGATTCAAAGGGAGAACAACCAGGGGGAAAGGAGGAAAAAGGACCTGTAACATTGAAGGGGAAAGGGGAACCACACAAAAACTGCTACTATTTACACTAAACAAAGTTGGAAAGCAGAGGCAGCAATGAAACTTTAAGCACAGAAAAAATTCTACCCTTCCTCCCTGTTCCCCCCACCCCGACTACTTTTCAGTTCCAATAAGAAAGCCTTAAATTTACCCCGTCTTCCACCAGAAGTCCCTTTTCTGACAACATTTAGAAGCTTTACGACACTGTTGTTTTCCATCCACTTGCTTCCAGCCAAACAGATCACTATACAGGCATCCCACCATCCTTCAGGGCATTACCTAGCTAATATGTACACCTTTCATGTGCTAGCAATGACAGGTGCTCTCAAACTATGCATGCGCACACAGAAAATTAGACAAAACTAGGGAACCGGATTCATAAATGAGCTTTACTCTTGGCTCCAGATTCCTGCGTAGCTTTGGAAAATCCATTTACATTTTCCTGTGTGCAAAATAGGAGTAATAATTTACAGCATAGCAAGAGATTTCATTAAGATTTGTATATTTTTAAAAGAAACACAGGTCACATGCAGTACAGGAGTCTAGAGCTACTGTACAAAATAGCAAATTATACAGAAAACATCCCTTGAGAGTATGTTTACCAGCATATAATATTTATCAATTACAGTAGATTTATAAGCTAATTAGGTTAGTGTCCTTTCAGTATAAACACATTTTTAAAGCAGTTCTGTACCAAAACTAATACCTGGTTTATGAAAAAGGTTTGGGGGCGGGGGGGAAAGGAGGGGAAGTGCCAGATAAGAATACTACAGGTAATAAGAAAACAGGAACATTTTAAGAACAAACAACAGCTGCTGGGTGGGACACTCCAACATGCAGCCAGCACATAAAAGAAAATAATCAATGTTACAGCAGTGGTTGAAGAATATTTTAGAAGTCAGATTGGGAATGTGGCAAAATGTTCCCTTAGTTTCATTTACTGCGTTTGAGAGTCAGCTGTATTCTTTGGGGTATAGTTTCTTTTCAATTTACATGAAAAGCTTTACTACACTTCTGCACCGATTAAAGTAGATTACAGCTCCTACAATTCCTTACAGGCAATTCTGTCTAATGAACAGTAATAAACCATAGTTAAGGGCACTGGTTTTCCCCAGCAATTGCTATTTGACAGGAAGATACTAGGGCTGTGCGAAGCTTCAGGTGCCGATTCAATTTGGAGGAGATTCGGCCCAATTCAGTGGCCAAATCCCTGAATCCAAATCGAATCAGGAGACCGATTAAAAGGTCCAGATCGATTCAAAGCTCTCCGAATCGATTTGGAAAAGATTCTGAGAGCTTTGGTGACTTGGGCAGTACCTGCTTGCTGCAGCAGGTAGCTGGACCTGGACTCCATACTGGTAAGTAGGGGGTGGAGGAGCAGGGAGACCCCTGCAAAGCCCCATCCCCTGCCTGCTCCCCAGCCC
>NW_005843291.1:216148-222518 GCF_000455745.1 Alligator sinensis
CCCCACCTGCCCCAGCTCGGTACTTAAAAAAAAGCCCCGGTGATTACCGGGTGCTGCCGGGAGGGAGGCGATCCCCACTGCCCCACACTGCATTGGGGGGCTCTGCACGAGTGCCGTCAACGCCCACCCCCCCAATCCTACCAGCACCCCCATGGCTGCCCCGCCTGCTGGGGCTCTGGTCCTTTAACCAAAAAAAACCCCCAAAAAAACCCTGGGACTCACTGCTCCTGGTGCAGCCTTGGGGCTTCGTGGGCTCATGCAGCACCTCCCACATGGTGGGGGGCAGCAGAGATTGCCCCCCACCTGGCAGCAGCCGGTGAGTGCGGCCTTCTTTTTTAAAAGAGCGGGGAGCTGGGAGAGCAAGCAAGGTAGCCACTGAGAGCAGGTGGGGGATGGGGCCGAATCTCCAAGTCAGATTTGGCTGAATTGATTTGGGACAGTGATTTGAATCACCGAATCAGATCACTGTTCCCCGAATCAGCCAAATTCAAATCCGAAGCAAATACTAGCAGCATCACGCAGGCCTAGAAGATACCACTTTGAGAACTATGGTTTTGGGGGAAAAAAATAAAAGAGAATTTGAAGAACTAATGATAAAAAGATAAACCATGAAAATTCAAATTCCTCCTCTTATTGACAATAACATTTATTTGAGATTAACAAGTAGCTTTAGGTAGATCTATTTTTTAAAATCTCAAGGACAACTGTTCACACTGTCGTATGTGTTACAGTCTTACAACAACATTTACATTTTGCAAATAAAATATTCAAATTACACTCTAGATCAACATTAAGAGATTAATCTTTCAACATACATGTATACCACTGAAATATATTCACAGACTGAACACGTTTAGCATCAAGTAACTTGATTATCAATTTAGCTATCACCATAAGTGCTGGGGTAGCTGATCTTTTATAAGCCTTTTATGATTCTTGTGGATCAGACCCCAACAAACAGGCTTGCTGCTATCTAAAATTTAAAAAAATGGTACATGTGTTTGTTTGCTTTTTTTCCTAAGCAAACTGAATCATATTTGGGCAATATGGACCAGACCTTTCACTATCAATGAAGACAGGAATGAATGACATACATTCCAAGTGTCATCTGCAATATAATATGGCATAATTTTATTTATATTGTTGATTAGTAAAAACCTAACCATCATAACCGGAATTTTTGTGAAATGAGTTCTAGACTGATAACTATCTTAATAAACATATAAAGTTGATTTCCTCAAAGTCACAACAGTTCAGATGCACTGATTTTATCACTGCTTAACAGTTCTTCAAGAGCAGTCCATTTTGACCTAACTTTTGTTATCACTAATGGCAAAAGTTCCATTGACTAAAATAAAGCAGCACTAAGTCAAGCCAGAGCACTGTTGAGAATCCCACCCCTCTTTTTGGGACAAATGAATTTTGATCCATACAGGCAATATATACAGGCACTTTCATAGCAAAGCAACATACACGTTAGAAATATCCAATATTTATGTTATCACTGTCTTTCCTAATATTAACTCAGCAGTGTTTGAATCAGGTTCTTCTTGAACATTCAATGTCCAGAAAATTAACTGGGGGAAAATTCACCCTTCTTCAGGCACAGGAGAATGCAAAGATTTGAGGAAGGGTGAGTATGCCTGAAAGATTGTAAATACAGAATTGTTTTTGCAAATATCTAGTTGGTCTAATAAAAGTTATCACATCATCTCTGCCACAAGTTCTGATTAGTAATAACAGGGAAGCTCCAACCTTGTTTTGCAAAAAAACATTAATCCTATCTGACAAGTATTGCTGCTCTGCCAAAGTGGAGCATTTCAGATTATATAAGAAGGGTGATAAGATATAAAAAGGCTGCTCCAATGGTTGGGTGGCCATAGCTGAAGATTTCTAGGTGAGGAAATGCACCTGAGAGCAGAAAATGAGCAAATTAAGCTTTACTGTACCAGGTTTTTGGGCAAAAACAAAGGTAGTAAAAACATTTCTCCAAATTTTACTAGTAAAAAGTAGTATATTTGTTCCTAAACCCTCTCTATTTTATTGAATTCTACTAAACACACAACCTTAGTTCAGACAGAAATTAACAGAAGAGAGCGAATCTGTTTTATAAACTACAGTCTCTTGAAAAATGAAATATCCATTATAATTAGCTGAAGTTAACAAAAGCTTTCCAGCTATGAAAAAGGAAGTAAGACAGAATCATAACAGTGGAAATTTACACCGCAAAACACGAATACTTTCATATAAATAGCTTCAACCCTTTCTAAAATATGCTGCCTTGTTCCCAATACTTCATGACCAAACTTCAAGGAATTGTTCCACAACTTGTTAGTACTTGAATTTGCATACCTTAAAGTAAATGCTTTATAAATAATGTCCTTACGCACTCGCACTTTCTTTGGAAGGCAATAGGCTCAATCTCTTCTGGTTTCTAAAGCTATTCCAAATGTCTCCAATTTACTGCCTTTGAAAAATAGAGTAATGTTTAAAATGAGTATGTAACTTAATGTATACACACCTTTGGAACTATGCAAGTTTGTTTCAGATCTAGAACTGATTTATTGCTGACTATACTGAAAATTTTATTTACATTTTTGCGTAGACAAATGTTATGCAACACCGTAACAAGTTACAGTGAAGTTTATGTTCACATTCAAATTAGGATTTTGGAACCAAGCAGGCTAATCTTGGTTTAATTTTTATTCTTTTAAAATTGACTCTTCATGTTTTTCAAATACTGCTGTATTTTTAAATACATCTGTATTAATACAACAGATCTCTTTGAGCTCCTGTCCACACTGTTGGCTGAGGGGGTCCAAAACTGCATACTTTTAAAAGTTTCGAAGCCAGGAACAGTTCTAAAACAGCAGAGAGAAAATCCCGCCCCGCTCCAAAAAAAAAACCAACCCCACCACAAAACCCTATTCAGCCTGCCTTCATCCATGCTTTTAATTTTAATTAAAGAGGGGACTCCAAGGCTGGGACTAGGATTACAGTAGCAATCACAAGGCACTGAAAAAACAGTTTCAGTTGAGGGAAGAAGCAACATGGAGGCCAGAGCAGCTGCATCCTCAAGCAGGAGATATGCCTAGCAACTAATGCAATGAGAGAGAGACTAATTTTCTTGATCTTGTGTGTTGGAAAGCAATATGAGCTAATAATGCAGCCATGGGGAGATCAGGATTTGGGTCACAAATACTTTTGCAAGTCACAGCTTTCTTATCCACTCAGCATAGTGAACAAGGGTCAAGAGTCTGGATACAAGTTTTGATCCATCTTGCAAATTGGTGCATGAGAATACACAACATCCTCAGCCTTTCAAGCTCTGGCACCTGATACTTACTTCCTCACTATCTCTCCCACTCATCCCCTGACACACTGTAACTTAGGGAAGATACCAGTACGTTCCTTCTACCCTTCACCTCCTTAAAAATATCAGTAATACCCGAATCCATTGTTTCTCCTTCCTTTTAATAAAGGATGCCAGTTCCATGCCTCCCCTCTATCCCCCACCAGAAGGCAGCACACTTGCACATTCTCTATAAATCCTTCCCTACCTTTCATCCCTTGGCACCACAGATTTTATACATATTTTGTGAACTGGCTCCGTCCAGGACAATTAATTAAACCTTGGCCGTGGAACTAGTTACTCTTTAAGTATCAACAGACAAAGTACATTTGGGAAAAGGAGAGACATGGTCTCCTGAACAGAGACATCTTCCCTAATTAAACCCGCAATACAATTCAATCCCACAATGCAGCCTCCAGCTGCACAGTGCTGTGATCCAAAGGCACATGAAATGATTTTACATTTCCTTTTCCTAAATGACATGCTCTGAAACACCCTTTACACACGTTCAGCATTAATCACCCTTACTTCTGCATGCCATTACAAATTTTAAATGTTTTATTTCCAAACTTTAAACAACTGATCCATTACAAAAGATTCTCCATAATACCAATGTTTGCTTTCTTTGTAGCCAGTTAAAGATATTTTGTTTAGTTTTTAGGCAAACAGCCTGTTGTATGATTCAGCATGCCAAGCATATATACAGGGAAGAATAAGTGAAGAACTAGACCTGGTTTGCAATATTATAAACACACCCTGTAAATTAAGTCACTATGATGTGAAGATTATTGCAACTAATGCAAAGAGATGGTTAAACCTATTTTAACTTTAAATAATTATTGATATATATATAAGCTATAAGTAAATCTTACTTATTCCATTATTATTAGATCCGCTGATTATGGAAAAATGGGAGGAGATCAATTATTAATTTCTTCCACCTGATTCTTTCAAAAAAGTAAACAAAAAGCTCCCCCCAGAGGAATTCAGTCTTGGAAATTATATAGCTGAACAACATTGCCATGAGGCCAGAAGAGGCCAAAGGCAACAACTAGTCTGAATGAACCATGGAAGAAATAGCTGGTGGATTCCCATACACTTTTTAGGGTGTAGAATGCATAGGAAAGATTTTTGTCAGTGTATTCAAATTTATTTTGGATAAAGATCTACAAGCTTAAGGATATAAACAAGACTACCTACTTTTTCTATACAAAGCAGAGCATAAGGCTTTTACTGCTATGATCTATTCTGAAGTACAGAATTTCAGTTTCCAATCATGTCTTTTAGAAAGTATTCATATGGTAAAAAGGCTACATTTTAAGGGACAACATTTCCAAGCTTCAAATATTTCACACTGGTATAAGTCATTAAGGGAAGGGTAGGCTCATATGAATTTCTATATTAGGAAAATAAAAGATGATACGAGACTATTAAACTCATGATACTATAGCTTCTTGAACTACACACTTTGACCTAAGATGTACATCAGCCTTACTAAAGACCTTACTACAATCTTCCACTGTATGTCAGCCTGTGTACTACCTACTAGAGCTCTAATTCTACTGTCCTGTACCAGCAGCTGACATAAGAACACTGTCCTACGCTGCTGTCTAGAGAAAACCTGACCCTTGTCAGTTTGCTTGGTTTGTGAATTATCTATTAGACTAAAAAGGATATCAGTTGGCTTCCAAACTAGAGCCAATGACACTGAGGTAACACAGATCAGATCATATTCCTGTAGACATTTTAGGCATATTTCTACTATAATATAAACACTAGCAATGTTTTTGATATAGCATGTTAGATTTCTTTTGTTGCTTTGCTGCTAACTTGTAGCTAGTTTTTAAAGTGAATAAGGGAAGCTCTCTTATACGCCAAATAAATTTAAACTACTAGAAGCATCTGGAAAAGTACTAACAAAAATCACAAGACACCTTAGTGCCACAAAAGCACAGCATGATGATTTCTGTTATTGACCCATATATACTAGTTTGATACATTTTCTTCTAAAATATTCACCACCTGACAGCCTAGTCCCCTTCAGCTCTTACCCTTATCTGCCCTTTATATCTAGTCTCTTAATATACCAGGCAAGATGTCATGGTAAGCCACAGAGGTCACACATTTAAACTCAGGACTTCTACAGTATTTCAAGTTTGCACCACCACTAACAAAAAAATCGTAAATAAAGATATACTGCTTTAAGAGATTCCTGACACAGATATTCAGGCTTAATAACATCATAAAGTACCAAAATGCATGTCTTCCCCCGTGATGACAGCAAAGCAAGTACAAAGACAAAAAACGGGCCAATATTTTCTGAGCTAAACAGCCAAGTGTATAGGCATTTAATAGTAGCAATACCAAAGAACTACTGCTCATTTAGATTCAAGTTATGAATGTGCGGGCCGGGAGCGACCCGACCCCTTTTGGCGCTTCACGCGGGCTGTGGCCAGCAGCCCGGGCACGCCGGGGTGGAGAGGGAAGGCCTTCGAGCTGGAATTAGGCACGGACGCGCAGCGGTAGTTTAAAAGATTATTTACTTACACCGAGATGGCAGTGGTGTAGGCTGGAAAACTTGCTTAAGTTGCGGTTACAGAGAGAAAAGAAAACAAAACTCGGACCTGCAGGGCACGAGGGTACGTCGCATAGGGTTCCGGCGACGGGAAGATGAAAATACGAGGGTACGTCGCAAAGGGTTTTGGCGACGGGAAAGTAAACCTGCAGGACTCGAACCCGGGTAGAAGAGCTCTGGAGTTGTCCGGCAAGGACTCACACAAAGTTTGCTAGGCTCCGTGGGTCCTTCTGCTACATGAAGTTTGCTAGGCTCCGTGGGTCCGGTTCGTAGCGCGCGGGAGGGATACGTCTAGGAATCTATCGGCGACGGGGAGAGGCTAGAGGTTGATCAGACCTCTGTTGCCTGCTTGAAATGCGCTGGGTCTGTAAGGGTCCGCAGCGCTTAGAGATCTTCACACAGCGTGAAGTCTCCTCCTCCCTTGTTCGTGGAGTCCTCCAACT
>NW_005843292.1:0-381 GCF_000455745.1 Alligator sinensis
TCCAGTTTGGGGCGTTCCCCAGATGCTTGCGATGTGCTCACGTTTCCCCCGTTGTTCTGCAGACGGAGCTGAGCCTCCAGCTTTTTCTCCTCCAGCTCCAGCCTTTTTGCCTCCAGCTCCATCTCCATCCTTTTCACTTCTAGCTGTCGTTGTTCCCTCTCGCGCTGGGCCTCCAGCTCCAGCTTTTTTGCCTCCAGCTCCAGCCTTTTTAACTCCATCCTCTTCAGCTCTAGCTCACGGAGTCTCTGCCGCTCCCCCTTGGAGGGTGATCTCTCGGCGGCCTCTGGACTTGATGAGCGGGAGTGTGTTTCTGGGTCGGACTCAGCTGTTGAGCGTGAAGCTGACGCTGGTCCTGACTCGCTGGTGCACAAGGGTTTAACC
>NW_005843292.1:1139-13180 GCF_000455745.1 Alligator sinensis
CTGCCCTTCTTCCTGGCCCAGGCCTTTTTATCCCCTCTCTGACCTCAGCAGCCCGGTCCAATCGAAGCTGCCAGTGCTGGCCACAAGCCAACCAATTTAAAAAGCATCACGGGTCACCTGGGCCGGTGAGCGGGGCTTTCCCTCCCCTTGCCCAGGTGACCAGAGCATCCCCCTCCAGGCACCAGGCTTTTGTCATGCAGACCAGGGAAGCCAACCCCCACCCTGAGGGATTCAACACCAGCCTCTCAGGCTGGCAGAGACAGGTCTCGGGAGAGAGGCACCGAGGGTGGCATTTCTGCCACACCCCCGCCAGGACCCAGCAGCCTTCAGGGAAGGGCCTGACCCCGGCTCCTCGGCTACTTCACTGCTGTCCCGGCTGCACCCTGGGGATGGCTCTCATTCCCCTTCAGGGCAAAGCAAAGCAGCTCGGCTCCCATTATCCCAGTCCCGGGGCCACGTCATTGGCCCGTATCGGCAAAATATTGCAGTAGCCCCAGATGAGCCAGCGGGAACGGGGAGCAGGCAGAGGTTGGACGTACGGACAGCACGGAGGACAAAGCTCCTGTTGTTGATGGGAGGCAGCAGTCGGGTGGGCTGTCACCAATGCAGGGGAGAGCGAACAGCACCGGGGTCATCTGACCCCGTATTCCCGGGTAGGAGAGAGGGCAAAATGCTTCACCAAGGAGTCACCGACCCAAAAGGCAGCGATGCTAGGCCCCGGTAAGCGGGGAAGACCCGATAAAAAAGCAAACAAAGTTTTTTGGATAGAACCAATATTTTGTATTAGACCAACTAAATAGTTGGAAACCTTGTTCTTTGCCAGCTTATGGGCACGAACACCCGTCTTCAGGCATTGAGAGAGTCTGCTCAGCCTCTCAGGAGGGTGGGAAGAAGGGTGCTTGTGCCCAAAAGCTTGCAAAGAACAATTTTCCCAACTATTTAGTTGGTCTAATAAAAATATCACATCTACCCAAAGAGCCTTGTCTGCCTGTGTCCTTAGACCAACACGGCTACAACCAACAGCCCATAAAAAGCAAATTTTGATCAAGTGACCACCGGTGGATTCAACATAAATTGAGAAAAAATAAATAATAGGTAACTTTGATTTTTGTACTGAAATGGAGCAGATTTGGAGAACCTATGGTCTGGGATAGACGTTGCACAAACCGGCTAAGTCTGATACTACGTGCAACCAGGTTTGTCTCAAACCGGTGCCGGCCGTTTTCAGACTGGTTTCTGTGCACTGGATGTCTGTTCTGCTACAGGTTTAAATCGGTTTCTGATCACTTAAACCAGTTGATGTGTAATCTCAGTCCGTAGGCGTTAGGAAGAAATGACCTGGGTTGAAGAGCACGGGAGCGTGAAGGGAGAGGAGATTTGAATTATTTTACAGCAGAGGTGCAAACAGCAGCTGCAATGTGGATCCTAAGCGAGGGGAAAGCTTTAGCGACAGACTCTGGGCCGACACGAGCAAGCAGCTACCTCGCTAGGGGTGTTGGAGGAAGCAGAGAGCCGGCAGGAGGATGGCAAAGCACGAGGATGTCCAAGGGTCAGGGGCCGTCTGTATAATATGCGAATCGCTAAATCAGCCTTGCAGAGCACACGGACACAAACGGCACCAGGCCCTGTAGCCAGACAGAGAACGAGAGCAGCGGGGCCGCCGTGCCGTGAGGATGTGGGAGAGATGAGAGACCGCCTGGGCACAGCCCCCAGCTAATGAACACCTTGCCTCCGCTGCTAACGAGGATGATTATACAGACCCTGGGAGCAAAGGCGGGGTGGCTAATGGGAAGTGGTGCGGACGCGCCGCTTCCGAGGAGGAAGCCTGGCTCAAAGCGCTCGGTGCCCTGGCGCGCGGGGGCTGCTCATCTCCATCCCCGCATGCGGAAGGGGCTCGCACAGGACACTGCAGACGTGGCAGGAAGGATTTTTAATGAAGCAATCAAATTGGGGGCATGGGGCGGGGGGGAGGGCTGGAGAGCAGCCAGGACAGCACCAGCACTTAGGGAAAGGAAAAGCAAGCAACCCAGAGACGCCGGGGCCCTTTGCCTGGTCTCCAGGGCTGCAGAGCAGACTCTGGAGGAAGGACTAATAAGGTGCCAAGCAGAAATTGGGCTGCAGCAGGGGGTTACCCGATAGGGGCTGTGCCGGACTCGCTGAGTTTTCTCGGAGGAGGCCATGTGTTTTAGGCAAGGGAAAGGCAGCGGGTCTATGCAGGCTGCTCTGTCGCTCCCTGTAAATACATTCAGGGGGAAAAGAGCTCCTGAAGCAAAGGGACATGCTGGTTGAAGGGCAGACTGGAGGACTTGGCTGTGGTGGGGCTCAGGCTGGAAATGCAAACAGGAGGCCTCCACCGCTCCTCACTACGCGGGGGGCGGAGGTCTGGGATGTGGGTGACGGGGGTTCAACCGTCCGGTTACGATGAGAACAGGAGGCTGGGCTGGAGGGGACCGCGGGAGTGGGGTTTGTCTGCCCGGCATTGTACCAACCCCGCTCTCCCGCCCCAATCCCGGCAGGCAAGTACATCGAGAACCACGGGGTGATCCACAACATGTGGTTCAACACCACCTCTGGGAAGAAGGTGCCCTATTACGGCACCCAGGGCATCTCGGTGTGGTGGGATAATGGCAGCCTGCCCATCTGGATCACAGCACAGAGGCAGGTGAGCGAGTGGCTGCAGCCTCCTCCCCCGGCAGCTCCATTTCGGGGACCGAAGCCCGGGCCTAGGACCGACGGGCAATGCGGACGTGGCTCCGGAGTGCACGGGGCCTGGGCGCCCCTTGCAAACCCTTTGCCACTCCTCTGCAGCCCAAGGCACCGACCCCGCGGGGTGGCCGGACCGCTCCTGGCTGCAGGGGTGGGCAGGGCAGCAGAGAGGACAAAAGCTGCAAGGGTCTGGCCTTTCACAGGCCGTCACCTTGCACGGCAGGAGGGCACCCCCAGGAAAACACGCCAACGCAGGGGCTGAAACCACCGTGGGCACCCTGAGACAGCCCCGCGGCTCACCGGTTTCACATCACGCGGGCGAGCTGTGCCCTAGCTGGGACATTTCAGCTGGTTCTTGAAGGCACAAAGCCACCCCCAAGCCCACGGTGCCCTGCTTAGCCCCTGAGCCTCGTGCCTCTCAGGGGAGCAGGCGCAGGAGGGCCCGATCTGGTGTCCGCTGACTGCAGTGCAAAGACTTCCAGGGGTTGCAAAGTGCTCAGGGCAGGAGCCTCAGTGGGAAACCAGTGCAGGTGAAGGCTGGGAGGTCCCCGGATCAGGACAAAGCAAATAGGCAGAGGTCAGGAAAAGCCTCGCTGGGAGGAAAGAGAGGTGCTGGAGGCGGAGGAGTGCGGGGCCGGGGCGGGCGATGGAGGGGATGAGCAGGGACTGCATGGCATTAACCGTTGTCTTGGCCGCCAGGGCTTGAGGACAGGCTCCCTCTTTTTCCCGGGGGGCAACGCGACATACCAGGGGGAGCAGGTGAGCGTGAAGAAGGTGGAGTCCCTCGGGCACAAGTACGACAACGAAACCGAGTGGAGGCAGAACATCGACACCGTCATGAGGTGGTTCACGGAGGAAAACCTCGACTTCGTCACGCTCTACTTCGGGGAGCCCGACTCCACGGGGCACAAGCACGGCCCCGAATCCCAGCAGCGCAAAGACATGGTCAGCCAGGTGGACCGAACCGTCGGGTACCTACGGCAGCGCATCCGGGAAAGCGGCCTGGAGCCGAGACTCAACCTCATCGTCACCTCGGACCACGGCATGGAGACGGTAATAAAGCAGGACGAGATATACCTCCGGACAGTGTCTAACTTCTCCTTCCAGGATATCCAGTTTGAGCTCTTAGATTACGGCCCCAATGGGCTGCTGGTGCCAAAAGAAGGAAAGCTGGAGCAGGTGTACCAGGCGCTGAAGGACGCGCACCCCCGGCTGCACGTCTTCAAGAAGGAGGAGTTCCCCAGGAGGCTGCGCTACGCCAACAACTCCAGGATCACCCCCCTGCTGATGTACAGTGACCCGGGATACGTGATCCACGGGGTAAGACCCACGGGCAGGTGCTTCTGCTCTCTGCCTTGCACCTGCCTTCCCTCTCCCCGTGCACCTGCGTTTGTCTCCCGTCCACGTCTCCCCATCGCTCCCCATCCCGGTGCCCCGTGCACTGAGCCAAGCCACCGTCTCAGAGGCCAGGGCCTCCCCTCCCTGTAGGGACGCAGACCCCCATCCCATGGCTGCTTGTTTCCTGCCCTGGGGGCCCAGACTAAGGAAAAGCCCCCACCAAGAAAGAACAAAAGTGCCTGCAGGTCACGATCCGGGAGCGCTGCCCTGGGCGGCGGGAGCCCACCCAAGGGACCAGCTGCACAGCGGGTGCCAGGCAGCGTCCTCAGGCCTTTGCAAATGTGGACGTGCACTCAGCTCACTTCCCAATCTAGGATGCTGGGGTAGAACAAGTGGGCAGAGGTCTCTGCTCTGGCAGAGAGGGGCCGAGGACGGAGGGGCAAGCATCGAGGGGCTGGCGTGTTTGGGAACTGGCCTCAACTTCTCCTTCTCAGAGAATCAAAGTGCAGTTTAACAAAGGGGAGCACGGCTTCGACAACAACGCCACGAACATGAAAACCATCTTCCGGGCGGTGGGACCGGCCTTCCAAGCGGGGCTGCAGACGGAGCCATTCGAGAGCGTGAACGTCTACCCGCTCCTGTGCGAGCTGCTGGGCATCACGCCGGAGCCGCACGACGGCTCCCTGCACGTCATGATGCCCATGCTGAGAAATGCCACAAGTGAGTAGGTCCCCTCTCCCGCTGCGCTGTGCTCTGGGTGCCAGGAGCTTGGCGCAGGGACCGGGGGCTGCTCCCTGCCCTCCCGGAGGGGCTCCCTGACTCCCTCTGCCTCCCGTTTCCATTGCAGGCATGGCCACCACCACTGCCTTCTCCCATGTAACGACAGGTAAGGTCGCAGCCGACCCCAGGCACAGTGCCCAACCCCTGCCAACACACCTCTGGCCGCCAGCCGATGGGCTGGAGCCGGCGCCTGCCGGACTCTTGGGGGAACATTGACATCTAGTGGCAAAGCACAAGCACAGCCACTTCCCACTGCTGCTCCAGGCCCCTTTCCCCCAGTGCCTCCCACCCGCAGCCTGGGAGCAGGGGCAAGCATGCTTGGCTGCAGCGTGAGAGCTCCCCGAGAGTCTTCGAGGGCTCGGCCCAGGTGCCCCACGGTGCCAGACACCCATAGTTGTGGCACTTCCTAGGCTAAGAGAAACCTTCAGCAGACAGAGGTGCACAGCTGTGCACTGACAGTGCCCCCATCCCACCCCTCCTGGCCCACCACCCTAAGGCACCGGGGAGCCGTGATGCTCTCCCTGGTCCGGAGGTGCAGTGAGCATTGGGAAGCCAGTAGCTAAGCCTCTGCCCAGTGCCCTGCGCAGTGCAGCCAGATGGTGTGCATGCCCCTGCAGCAAGGGAATGCACTGCATGGAGGCTCCTGTGCGCCGGTAGCTGCCCTGGGTCTTTGGAGGGGCTCCCTCCAACTCCCACATCCGTTGCAGGCAGCGTCGCCCACCACCTTCCCTGCACCAACAGGGAACCCACAGCCGGTCCCAGGGCACGGTGCCCAACCCCTGCCAGTGCACCTCCCTGCCCTGGTGCTGACAGACTGGAGAAACCAGTGCCTAGCGGAGGCTTGTGGGGACCGGGACATCTCAGGGCAAAGCCCATGCACTGCCACTTCTCACTGGAAAGCTGTGCAAGCTGCACTGTTAGCATCCTCTGCGATTTGAAGGCATGGCCAATGCACCCTGCCCTGTGCCACCCAGCGTCACGGCCTTTCCTCCGGTGCAACACACAGCACCCATCACACAGGGGTCCACGGTCATGGCCCGATAACACACCCTGTCCTGCACAGCTCACCCCCTCTGCCCTGAGTCACTTGGGAACCAAAAGGCAGCTCTGGGGTCTTTGGAGGAGCTGCCTGACTCCCCCATCTCCCATCTCCATTGCACATGGAGTTCCCACCTCCCCCACGCACGCAACCACAGGTAATATGGCATTCAGTCCCGGGGGGGGGTGCCAGCCTGCACCAGCACACTGTCCCTTCTGCTTCTCAGCTGCCCCTTCCCCCGCTGCCTGGCCACGTGCTCAGCGCCAGCTTCTCCCCAAAGCAGAGCTCTCCCGATTAAGGTAATGTCTGATCTCCTTGGGAATTGCAGAGTCTAATGCACCACCTCCTGCTACTGGGAGCTTGCAGCTGCTGCTGGGCATCGCCATGGTTCTGGGACACGGGGGCACAATGTACTAGCCCCGGCTGCACAGCGGTGAGTCCCCAGCTCTGTCTCGTGGGGTCCAGACTGGCTGCGGAGATGCCGGCTGGCAAGTCTGCCGTCCTCTGGGTCTCCCTTTGACCTCAGGCTGGTCACAGTGCCAGCCAGCAGCGAGCCCCATCCCCGGACTGCTCCCCCCGCCGGCAGGGCTGTGACCGTCTCCCCAGGCCGCTGTGCACGGAGGCACTGCGTCACGGGCCATCACTGCGGCCCAAGGATACGTGCCGTCCAGAGCAGCGCTATGCCAACCAAAGGTGCCCGCCTGGGTTGCTCACTCAGCCGCTGTGCTGGGAGCTGGAGCTGGGCTCCAACACCGTGTGCGGCCATGTGTTTCTCTTGCACAACCGCAGGGGGCTTGCAGGCAGGCGATAATGGCACGCGTGCTGTGGATGGCTTGTGTGTTCACAGAGACACGTACCAGCCGCATGGGTGTTACCTGAGAAAGAGCGTTCATTGCACGCTCATCAATAGATCATTACAGCTTCTGTCCCCCACATGCCACGCTCAACGTGTCCTGTCCCGGAGCTGATGGGACCCTGTGCATGACTCAAATAAGCTGCTGCTTTTTCATACCCTGACAGATGCCAAGAGGTCTGGGCGATGCCAGAAGGAAAGGCCCCTGCACGGGGAGACGAGGAAGGACACCTCCTGGAAAGGTGGCCTGCCCTGGCCTCAGTGCAGCGCCGGCCAGAGCCCTCAGCTACCTCCCCTCGGCACGGGTCCAAGCTCCTCGCCGGGACCGAGGCACGGTCCTTCCACGCTCAGCTCTTTGCATGACTTGCTTGACACTTGCCCTGTAGCTTTGGCTACATTGCCCCCACCCCCTCACTGCCCCTCTCACTCCTGCTGCTAGTGTGTGCACGGAGAGCGCTCTGCACACGGCGTTCGTGCCGGGAAGCCCCAAGGAGGCTGCGCTGGACGCTGCTGGGTCTAAGGCTTGCTAGGCTGCAAAAGTAACTCGGGCAGTTTCCCAGTCACTCCAGGTGCCGGTTGCTCCCGGCTGGGTCTCAAGGAGCCTCTGCCTGGGGCCGGACGCAGAGGCCTGGCAAGGCCATAGGGATGCCCGAGTGTTGCCATCTCTAAAGCCTCCAAGCGTCTGTCCCACAGCCCCAGCACAGAGCCAGGCCAGGACACAAGACCTGCAGCATGCGGCCAGGAAGAGCCCTCTGCCTCGGGCTAGTGGAGGACGACTGGACCCTGCAGAGCCCGAGGCAAACACCAGCCCCCCGTCTGCTCGCAGTCACCCTCCCGTTCATACCAGACTGCGCTCTCCTGCGTATGGGTCTCGATCCTGGTGCCAGGGCTGGTGACACAGCAAACCCTCTCCCAAAACACTGCTGCCAGCTTGCCGCTTGCCACGCAGCCACGTGTGCTGCCCTTTCCTGCCTGGTGCTGCAGCCGCCGGCTGCCCCCTCCCCACGCTCACAAATAAAGTCGCCTCGGCAGGGTTTGGGGCATGTGCTGTCTTGTTCCCAAGCGAAGACAATGCTGCTGAAGGGGCTTTGCACCGGCGCTAGCCGGGATCTCCCTTTGACCCGTGCTCAGCTCCGCAGCTTGGCCCAACCGGGATCTGGGCAACGCAACGGGAAAGACGAGGCCAGAGCTCTTGCTTCCACCCTCTCCAAGGCGAGCAGGAGCTTGCCAGGGCAGGGCGACCGCCCACCTGCCCCACCCCCACGGGGCGAGAAGCTGCCCCAACAGCCAGTACAACCTGCAGGGACGAGCAGAGTCCTGGGGCCCGCGTGGTGCCGCCCCGAGACCTGCCTTGCTACCAGCCAGACCCGGGGGCCGGCAGATCCCCGGCACAACGCCACCCCGACAGGTTTCCCTGGGCTCGAGACCCCGCTCAGAAGGGGCCTGCGGGTGGGAGAGGCCTGCAGGAGCGGGGACGGCCCCTGGTGCAGGCTGGCACCCCGCAGCCCCCTGAGCTTGCTCTCCTTTAGCTGGCAGTCCTGGGCTGTACCGTGCCCTTGCTGCCCATGCGCCCAGGCTGCCAGGGAGGTAGTGCAGCCGTTGCACTCAGGGAACCACCAGGAAGGGATCATGTACCCGCCCCCCCCGGCTTTCGGGGGGCTAGCGATCCCAGGGCACAGCAACGTACGGCCGAGCTGGCCAGCAGCACCCCAAAGCAGGAGGCCAAGCGAGGGCTGAGCCCACGCACGCTGGGCCGAGGCGCTGCCAGCCCCGATGCCAGACCCCCGTCCCGGAGGCCCACACGCCTCTCCCCAGCCCGGTGCCTCATCTCAGGGGCTTGATAAACATCTGTTGCCATAGTGACTGGCTCTCCTGCTTTCACTGCCTCGGTTTTCCCCACTAACGAGATGAAACAGGAGACGCGCACGCCACTCGGGGAGGCAGGAAGCGTGGTGGGGGCGGGGGTCCGGGCAGCATGGCCCCGTGTGAGCCGCCTGCTAAGCAAACAACGTGGAGGTTCCCGCCGGGGGAAGGCCTGGAGCGGACCGCCACGGAGCCGCTCGCACGGCGATGTCGTGATAGGTCCCAGAGCTTTCTGCAAAGTTCGACAGCATCGCCCCCATTTTACAGACAGGGGAACTGAGGCATAGCTCAGAGCCCTGACTGGGCCGAGGTCACACACCGAGCTGCCAGCAGAGCCAGGGATGGGACCCAGGAGCCCTGCTCTCAGAGCCAGGAACCAGCCAAGAAGTGCTGGGGACGGACTCGAGTCCGTCTGGGGAGGGGAGAAGGGGGGTTGCAATTTGTGCGGCTGATCGCCTTGGAGCGAGCGAGACGGCAGCGAGGGAATGGCAGGAAGGGCTGGCTGTGTACCTTGCCTGCTCGGGCGTTGAGGGTTGAGCCAAAGAAAATGAAAGGTAAGTTTAAAACTAGCAAAAGGAAGATTTTTCACCCAGGCTGTCGTGGCAGTGGGGCGCGCACGGCCCCCAGACGTGGTGGAAGCTGCGAGCCAGCCCAGCCAGATTGACCCGGGGATTGGACTCGCGCTGGGAGGAAAGGGGCGTCAGTCGCTATCGAGCGTGGGAGTGAGGGGCACGGCCTCCGAATCAGAGCGTCCCAGAGGCTGCAAAGCAGAGAGGAGCCGCAGATAAAACCCTGCTCGGAGCCGGTCACTCTCCCAGCCTCCGCTCGCTGCCCCGTGCGACACCGGAGACCCGGCACGAAGGACCCCTGCAGGGTCCGACCCAGGAAACAGCAGCTCTCACGCTGCAGCCGCACGTGCCCGGGTGCCGCCTCGGCTGCCTGCAAAGCTGCTGGTGACCGACACCGTGACCCGCTCCTCCTCCAAGCCCTTCTCAAACAGGTTTTCGTGCCCCATTCAGCGGGGAGCACGAGCCTGGAGAGAGACGCACAGCAGGGACCTTTAAGGAGAGCTGGGGATTTTGCAAAGGGGCATTTCGGATGGGCCTCGAGGACTGAGGCCGTTATGGCTGACGAACAAGAACCAGGAGCCTCTGATGTGCCGTGTTCCCAAGCAATTAGTTGGGTTATTTCGGAGAGGAGACGCGTGCAGGAGAAGCAAACCTGTCCCTCCCCACCCTTGTCTTCCACCCAGGGCCACGCTCCCGGGGCGTCTCCCCTTGCCTGCTCTGCTCCCCCTGCCCTTCACATGGTCTGCCCCGGCCTCCCAGCTCGGTCCTAAGGGCCCATGCCTTGGGCGGTGGCTTCAATCGCCCATCTCTGAACGAAGGGGCAGGTGCCCGCCCCCTCCTTGCTCCCCGGGGCCCGTGTCTGCCAGCTGCCAGCACCTTCCTGCTGCAAAGACAGGAAGGATGAAGGCTTGCAAGGTGGGACATGAGCAAAGGGGCCGCAGCTTTGGGGTGGGAGCATGCAGGGCAGCCTCAAGCTCCCAGACGAGGCGCAGGCTGCAATCCCGGCAGCGGGCAGGCGATGGCCCCCGAGCCGTGCCGATGTCAGGCTCCAAGCCCTTGGGGAAAGCCGTGTGCAGCTGCAGGGTCAGGAGGCGAGAGCAGCTTATAATAAAGCCGTGTCCAGGAACATTTCATTGAATGTTACACTTGTAGGTACAGTTGCCATGGAAGCCAAAGTTACCTTGGGCTCTTCCCCTTCTGGCGAGCACACGGCATTGTTTCCCGGAGGTAATAAACCCCCCGGCGCCTCCGTGATTTATACGGCGAGGAACTCCCGGCACTCCCCGTGCTATTCAGCGATGAACAAAGTGCCACAGCCTTGCCCCCATGCACACCAGGGCCCTAGACCCCACAGCTCCTGCCTTTCGGGGATGGCGGCTGGCGGGGGTTTCACACCTGGCACACCTGGATGTGGCTTTGGGGCAGGGCCCCACAACACAGAGCTTCAAATCCTGGGGGAAAGCTGGAAATTTGGATTCAGCTCCAAATCTGAGCTTCGCAGCGAGGGTCCACCTGTCTGAGCAGGTTGGTGGCACTCACGAGGCCCTGGCAGAGCTCAGAGGGTGCTGAGCCGGGACGCGCTGGTGCTTAGTCCATAGAGCAGTGCCTACTTCCAGCAGCTAAGGATGGGCCCGTCAGTGCTTAGCCAGGGGCTCCAACAGACCTCGCCCCTGGCTCTTTGCTTCCAGCTCAGCAACGCCTGAGGCCGCTCTCACCCTTCTCCCTGCGCTGCGGGAACGTGCCCGGCCCCCCTCAGACCTTCCTGGCGCTTCGCTCTGGATCTCCTCTCCTTTACGCTCCGAGTAAATGGCATTTGGCCTAACTAAAGCATTGACCAGTGTGCACAAAACCCCAGCTGGCCTCGCTGGAGCGCTTGGCACCGCGTGCCGGTGCACAGCCTGGCTGGTGTCAGCAACACCAGGCTCAGCGGAGACTCCTGCTACAACTGGGAAGGTCTGGTACGGGCTGCGTCTCCACCAGCTTTCCCATCTCCAAGTAATTCGTTCCCCATCTGCCCCTCCCTCCTCCCGGGCTGGGGGACGGTGCAGCAGGGAGAGGCCTGTTGTGTATTGCATCCTAATTTGCTACGCATTTCCACACCATTTGCTTCCCTTTCTCTCTCTTGCATGGGAAAGACATTTGCTACCCGGGGGTCCGGACCGGTCCGAGGTGGAAAAGGAACGATGGGAAAAAATAAATGGTAGGAAAGCTGCTGCAGGGCTCAGACCAGCTTCCTGCCAAGCACCCCAAGCACCTCCGCAGCTCCCTGGATGCGGCCCCCAGCTATCCCAGCTCAGGGCACTGCGCAGCAGCAGGCAGGGCAGGATCTCTGCCCAGGAGACCCGGGGGGGGTGGCGAAATCACAGCTGCTGGGCAGTTCTCCACAGCCATCCCGTATGCAGTCCCCTCGAGAAGAGCCACTGCGACAAGCACAGCTGTCGAGGCACATCCTCTCGGCCAGAACAAGCACAGAGTTCGAGGTCACGCTGCGCCCTTCCCCGTCAGGGGCACGGTGGGTGCTTGGCTTCTCCTGGCACCCGGTTATTTCGTCACTCCATTACTATGCGAATGCACAGACCCTGCAAACATCGTGGAAAGGCTGGAGCGAGCTTCCCTCAGCTCACCCCCCGCACACCCCATGCTAGCTCACGGGCTGCATTCATTGCACCCTTTGCCCTCAGTTGCCGGCAGGAAGAACAGAAGATGCAGGCTCAGGTCAACAACAAGTCTATGCCCTACCTGAGCCTGCGCTCTCCACCCCCCAGGGACTCCCACGTGTCCACAATGCCCCCAAAGACGGGGTCATGACAGTGATCCCACATTTGCAGGCATCCCCCTCCAGCCTGCATTTGACCCCCCATCCCTTCCCCAGATCCCTGCCTCTACCTAGAGC